>NW_020838020.1:1040655-1208199 GCF_003676395.1 Aethalodelphis obliquidens | reverse complement strand
AGAAAGAAAGAAAGAAAGAAAGAAAGAAAGAAAGAAAGAAAGAAAGAGAGAGAGAGGGAGGGAGAAAGGGAGGGAAGGAAGGAGGAAGGAAGGAAAGAAGGAAAGAAAGAAGGAAAGAAAGAAGGAAAGAAAGAAGGAAAGAAGGAAGGAAGGAAGGTGATAAGATGATAAACACATACAAACGCAAATATAGATATGGACAAAAATTCAAAAGTTATAAAAATAGAATATCACAAAGATTCAAATAGAACATTAAAAAAGAAACCAGGGAAAGTAAAATAAAGGGAAAAAATAAAGGAAATTCATGGGAAGATAATAAAATAGAGTACCTAAATCCAACCATATAAGTATTAGAGTAAATATGAATAGCATAAGCATACCAATTAAAAACAGATTGTAAAACTAGAAAAAAAAAAAAAGACCCAATGATGTGTTGTCTATTAGAATCCACTTTATAAATAAAGAAAATGGTAGGTACAAACAAGAAGATAAAAAGTATATTTCATGAAAAATTTGATCAAAATAATGCTTTACTGGTGATAATAATATAACACAAAATAGACTTTTTAATATTTAAACAAAGGAACATCCTTAGGAAGAAAGACACAATAAAAAAAAATAGATCAGTTCAACAAGAAGACACAACAGCAGTAAATGCACATGCACTGTATAGAGAACTTCAAAAAATATGGTGCAAAAACTAATAGAAATGAAGGGAGAAATAGACAAATCCACAGTTGTAAGACTCTAACACTCTTGTGTGAGTGACTTGTGAAAAAGCAGACAGAAGGTCAGCCAGGATAGAGAGACTTGTACAACAGCAACAGCAGGTGGACTTAAATGAAAATTGTAGATTACTCCCCAAACAATGGCAGAAGATACAATATTTTCAAGTACACATAAACTTTCTCCAAGAAAGATCACATTGTGTCATAATAAATACTTCAACCTATTTTTTAACAATAGAAATCACACAAAGTATATTCTCTTACTATAATGAAATTGAAGAAAATACCAATATAGGATGATACATGAAATATCTACAAATATTTGGAAATTAGAGACCACACCTCTAAATAACCCATGGGTCAAAGAGGAAATTACAATTAGAAAAAAAATTGAATTGAATGCAAAATAGCAAAATTTGTGGAATCCTGTTAAATGTTTAATAGAAGAAAATTTATGGTATAAAGCATTTATATTAGAAGAGATCATCTTAAATCATCTTGAAGAAACTAGAAAAGGAAGAGAAAATTTAACCCAGAGCAAATAGGAGGAAGGAAAAAGTAAATCTGAAAGCAGAAAACAATGAACATAACAGGGACAATAGAGAAACTCAATGGAACCAAAAGCTGAGAGTCATCAAACAAATCAGTAAAATTGGTAGTCTGGCCACACCGACAAAGATTAAAGAGAATAAATAAATTTCCAATGACAAACTGCAGTATTAACATAACCTCAAAACCTAGACACTAAAGGATGAATTTGACAACTTTGATGACATTGTTTCTTAAAGACATAAACTAACAAAGTTTACTCAGTAAGAAATAGATAACTTGACTTATACTATACCTATTAAGATACAAATTTATAGTTTTAACAAAGAAAACTTTAGGGTCAGATGGCTTTACTAGCAAATTGTACCAAACATTTTTTGAACAAATACCGTGTCTATACAAACTTTTCAGAAATAAGAGAAAAGGAAACAATTTGCAACTCATTTTTAAAAACCAGTGTTCCCTCAGCTAAAGCCAGAAAAATATATTAAAATTAACTGCAGATCAGTATCACTCAGGAAAAAATGGATGTAGAATTTATGAGTAAACTTTTAACAAACTGAATCCAGTAAAAATATAAAAATAAAACAATCATGAACAAGTGGAGTTTATCATATGAATGCAAGGTTGAATCAGCATTTGAAGACCAATGAGTTAAAAAGGAACCATAGGATTATCTCAGTGGATACAGATTCAATATTTGCCAAACTTCAATATCTATTTCTCAATTAAAAATATTAAAACTGAACAAATGGCAATAGAAGGAAATGTCCTTAATCTGATAATAGTCATCTACGATAAACCTAGACCTAACATTATACTTAACATTGAACAACTGAATGTCAAGATTATCCAAAATCAGCACTCATATTTAACAATATACTGGAGGGCCTATCTAATAAAAGAAGGCAAAATGTGAATAAATATATACATATTTATTAGAAAAGAAAAAGTTGAACTACCTGCATTCACGTATGACATCATCTACAAAGAATATTCCAAAGAATCTACAGAAAACTACAAAGCAATAAGTCAGTTCAGCAAAGTTGCAGAATGCAAAGCTAATGTAGAAAAATATTTTTTCTGCATGCTTGCAATGAATAATTTGAAATCAAAATATGAGTGTCATTTACAATACCACCCCAAAAATGAAATAGGTATATATCTAACAAAATATGCATCTCCCCTTTTGCTTAGATATTCTTTTTTGTGGTTGTATCTTTGAACATTTATTTTTTCTAGGGTTTATGAAATGAGCAAAAATATCATAGTAAGCCACTGAACTTTCCAGACATCTTCAGATCCAAAATCTGCCATCCCTGTATATGTCATCCGAAATGATTCAAAGATTGCTACCCCAATATACATCCCTGAATTCCCAGTTTGAGCAAACATAGACATTTGATGAGGAGCCTAACCCAGGACAGTATGCCTGGCCATTTTTGTACATGGAATTGTTTAGAATTAAAATGAATTCAGTTAGGGTGCCCAGACCAGGTAATAGTTCTTTCACTCTTTGAGCTCTGCCACATACAGGAGAGCTGTTGCATTCATTTATTTATTCAGTACTTAATGGCAGAAATCAAGGCCCCTTGTCCCCATGAGACTTGTATTCTGGTGGGTATAACAAACAATAGTATGTGAACCAATAAATAAACAAGATGATGTCAAAACTAATAGATGAGAATTTAATCCCGGCTCCTTTTTTCTTACCAATTGTGTGAACCTGGTAATGTTTCTTACCTTATATATATAATTTTAGTGAGTTATAGTTGATTTACAATATATGCTTCAGTTGTACAATGTAGTGATTCACAATTTTTATACATTATATTCCATTTATAGTTATTATAAAAGATTGGCTATATTCCCTAGCTGTACAATATATCCTTGTAGTTTATTTATTTTACACATAATAGTTTGTACCTCTTATTCCCCTATCCCTATCTTGCCCTTCCCCACTTTCCTCTCTCCACTGGTAACCACTAGTTTGTTTTCTATATCCATGAGTTTGCTTCTTTGTTGTTATATTCACTAGTTTGTTTTATTTTTTAGATTCCACATATAAGTAATTTATGATATATAACTCAGTACCAAAAAAACAAACAACCCGATTAAAAAATGGGCAGAGAATCTGAACAGACATTTTTCCAGAGAAGACATACAGGGGGCCAACAGGCACATGAAAAGTTGCTCAACATCACTGATCATCAGAGAAGTACAAATCAAAATCACAAAGAGGTATCACCTCACAATTGTCAGAACGGTTATAATCAAAAAGACTACAAATAACAAATGTTGCAAAGATGTGAAGAGAAGGGAACCCTGTACACTGTAGGAGGGAATGTAAATTGGTGAACCACTGTGGAAAATAACATGGAGCTTCCTCAAGAAACCGAAAATAGAACTACCATATGACCCAGCAATTCCTTCCTGGGTGTATACCCAAAGAAAACAAAAACACTAATACAAATAAGTGCATGCACCCCAATATTCATAGTAGCATTATTTACAATAGCCAAGGTATATTAGCAACCTAATTGTCCATCAACAGATGAATGAAGATGTGGTAGATATATGCAGTGGAATACTACTCAGCCGTAAAAAATAATAAAAATTTTCTATTTGCAACACATGGATGGACTTGGAGGGTATTATGCTTAATGAAATAAGTAAGACAGAGAAAGAAACATAATGTATATTTATACGTTCTTTGATTTTTTTCATCAGCCTTTTACAGTTTTCAGCCTAGAGGTTATATACAAATTCTGAGTCAAGGTTACTATCCCAAATTTATTCCTCTCAATGTTATATGTAACCAGCAACCTGGAGTCTCAGTCACTAGAACTGTGCTTCTCTTTTGATATTGATATATTTCCTACTTCCATTACCTCCATGGCTATATCCTAGGTATTTCATTACCCAGACCTTCAGTAACTCCAATATCTCAAATTAAATTGTTCCATATGTTAGCCATGATTACCTATTTTGGCTGCTTGTCACCAATGATACTTCATTTTTAACAATCTTTTAATTTCCTAGGACTCTCAATCAATTGATTTAACTGGTAATCTATATTACCTGCCACCCTCCCTTTTCCCATACCATCTTACTTTCCTTCATTTTGCCCAACGGAAATTTATCATTATGCCTACTTTCAAAATTTTGTCACTCTATTTTTTTTTTTTTTTTTTGTGGTATGCGGGCCTCTCACTGTTGTGGCATCTCCCGCTGCGGAGCAGAGGCCATGGCTCACGGGCCCAGCCGCTCTGCAGCATGTGGGATCTTCCTGGACTGGGGCATAAACCCGTGTCCCCTGCATCAGCAGGCGGACTCTCAACCACTGCACCACCAGGGAAGCCCTGTCATTCTCTTTAGTTGGGCTAAGATCCTAATACTGTTAAGTCCAAATTCCTTTCTAATATATGCCTCTACTCACAGAGCTAACTATGGCAGGAGAAATCCATCACACATAGCTGTCACACATTTTCCATGAGTCAACTCAGTAGTCATGGGCTTTGAGAATATTACCCTAATATCCTAAAATGGACCTCTCCCATGTCCACATGAAACTTCTTTGCACCTAGCATATGTAATTTTGGGGATATTTTAGGTTAATTCTCCTATCTCTGAGAAATCATCAAATTAAGGGTCCTCATCTCATCCATCTCTGTTTATTTAACATTTGCTTTAAAAATAGCAAAATATCTATCAATATTTGCTAAATGAAAAAAATATATATGAATGAATGGATACTTGAATGAATACACTAATAGTAGTACACAAAATTTAATGTGCATTAGAATCACATGAATGGTCTGTCAAATCACAGATGCTAGGCCCCACTCCCAGAATTTTATATTCAACAGGTATAAGGTTGGTTCTTAAGAATTTACATTTCTGACAAGGCCCTAGTGGATCATGATGCTGCTAATTCATGGATCACATTTAAAGAATGTCTGATTTTTAGAGAATTAATCTACAGGTGATAAAAATACTAGATTATAATAATATTTTAAATAAATGCCTGTGTTAAAAACTTATTGTGGAATTGGTAATATCCTAAATCAGTTAAAATATGACATGCCTTATAAGAAATGCAACCTATATATCTCTTAAAACATTTACAGTTGGAAATTTCCATCCTTCTCTTTACCCATTATTTTTCTTTTTTCTTTTCAATTTTGCAATTTTAACGAAATATTTTTTGCTGAATAAAAAAGCAAATTTCAGTCATCAAGATGACTAGGACACTTCATCCTTAAATATATAGACATGCATTTCCTAAGACAAAGAAATTTCCCCTATATAACCACAAAACTACAATGGCATTTGAAAAATCCAATATTGACACAAAAATATTATGTAATATGCAGTCCATCTTTAAATTTTCCCAAGTGCCTCAGTCACTTTTTGAAAATATCCAATTAAAATCAGGGAAATAAATGTGAAGTTATTGTTTCCATACAGAGAACCATTCTGAAGGTGAAAAGAAGCAGAACAATTTATAAATGGAGATATTTTTTCCAATTTGTTGTAATTCAATAAATTGCAAACTATTTAATCTATATTACCCATTTTTATTTGGTCTCAAATTCATTAATGCTACATCTGAATAGGGAGAAATTATATCATGAATATTTCTTTTAATTATTTCTAAGTATTGAAAGGGGAATGTGACATGATGAGATTAAGTGAGAATACATGATAGGCATTAGTAGATTAATAAAGTGGTAAATAGCAGTATAGCACAGGGAACTCTACTCAATACTCTGTGGTGACCTAAATGGGAAGAAAATCCAGGAAAGAGGGGATATATGTATACATATAGCTGATTCACTTTGCTGTACAGTAGAAATTAACACAACATTGTAAAGCAATTATACTCCAATAAAAATTATTTTAAAATAAATAAATAAATAAATAAATATCAGTCTATTGCCATGGTACGATCAAATTTCTCCCAATATATTTATGCTCTTCATAATATTATAATAACTTTAATTAAGAAGGTTTTTATTTTCCAAAGTACTATTATAAAAGTTCTTTCCAAAAAATATGCTAGTCTAGGTGATACAAATATTAAATAAAACAGGAATTTAAATATATCATTCTTGCTTTACTTATATATTGACTATGAGGACACAAAGAAAAGCATTGATTTTACTTTGGATATTTTGGACTGCCAAAATGTAAATTCCATAAGCTAAAATAACAGAAAAGAATGTTTCTCCTTTTACAAAGCATGAGTGATCTGCTAATAGTTCCAACTCATGGATTTACACCTGTTCATATTTTATGGAGAGATGATCAATGATTAATCACATTTAATGGCTGTCATGCTACTGAAGAATGGTATAAAGTACAGCAATGCATATGAAATACCAGAAGACAATATTTGCTGTACACATTACTGGTAAAAATTCAAACATTACAGAAAAACTCTTTTATTTTGGTCTCACCATTTGACTTTAATATTTAATAATGTCATATTCATCCAAAACAGTCCATTAGAAGTTAACCTTCTCTAGAAAGTCACTATTCTTGGCCTTGTGATTAAAATAACAATTGATTATCACAGAAAAATTTGAAAGTGAGATTAAATAAAATGATGAAGAAATAAGAAGCAGGTGCAATTCCAACAAATACAAATAGCCTTCTGCCACTATGTATTCTTAAGTTTAGGTAAGAAATTAGTTTTCATACAATTTTGCCCTCCTTTTTAAATTAAATTTTACTCACTTTTGTTAAAAATCCCATAGTAAGTATATTGAATTTTGCATTTAATTGAATTTTTTCATGGCAATTTTAATATTTGCTATTATTTTTTTCTGAATGATGTTAAACAGTGTTTCCTTGGTATATTTTTTCATTGTTAATTGGGGTGAATACAGCACCATTGATTTGTGGTCTGATTATATAATTCTTCTTTTGTGAACTGGTTGTGTTTATATAGCTTTTGCACATATTTCTTCTTATTATTGCCTGAAGAATTGCTGTGTATAATAAAGTGGCAAGTTAATTTCTTTTAACATATCACTTAATTCAATTTGCTTGTCAAGTTGTTAACATTAACATGTTAACATGTTAATTAACATGTTACATTAACATTTCACCTTATGTTTTTGTAATATATTTTTACTTTGTTATTAAATGTTTTACAGTCAAATATAGTAATCTTTAAAAAATTTTATTTATTTGAAATTCCATGTTTCAATACAAATAACATACTATATTACAAAATGAATATGTCAATATTTGAAATGTCAATTCAATGAACCAGTATTTTCTAATGATCAATTTTTGATGTGGCAAAATCTTGTGTGGGTAAAAAATCTATCCAGTGTATAAGACACAGCAATGAATTAAAGTAAAATTGATTACAAAAATTTCATTAATGAGCTCAGATTCTACATTTTAAACAACTTGTAAACTTGTAAGAAACTATCACTTGTCAACTTCTGTTGTTTGTCAAAAAAGAATATCCACAGTTATCTGAAAATACTGTTAAAATACCTTTACTTTTCTCAACTACTTATGTGAGAATACATTTTTTTTTCATCTGCTTCAACCAACCCAACATATAAGAGGTTGAATGAAGAAGCAGATATGAGGTTGCAGCCATTATCTATGAAGCCAGGCATCAACCATATTTACCAAAATGTATAACAATACAAATCTTCTCAACAATTGTTTTTGCTTCAACATACATTATTATTTTTATAAAAATACAGTATCCATCTTAACATGTAATAGATTTATTTTCACAAATTTTAAAAATATTTTGTTTTTTGGTTTTATGACAATAAATATCAATAATTATAACTAACATAAATTAAAGCCTTGGGGATGATAATTTGAGAAAGTATAAAGTATATTTTAGAACAAAATAAGATTATTTTCCTTATGTCTGCCTTCTGCTAATGTATTCTTTTAGTTATGATGTTAAAATATTTTTATTTTACTTTTGTTCTTGATAACATATTTTTGTTGAATTTGGAATTTCAATGGAAATATATTTTATTCCCCACAGGGATTACTCTTTTTTCTAATTTTATTTCAAATTAACTGCTGTTTATTGATGAAAATTCTTTTTCTTTTTTCTGATAATATTAATTTTTCTCTTTTTCCTTTTTTTTTTTTTTTCAGAAGATACACAATGTTTTGCAAGGTCTGACATGACTGTTTTAATAGTTCTGGAAATTCCTCATCTAGGACACTTTAAAATATATGACACATTGTGTGTGAGTAATGTTTGCATTTAAACGCAAAATAATATATAGTATAGTGTATGTGTTTATGTCTACATGGGTATTTTATCTGCCTTTTTATTTTGAAATTTAAAATTTTTCTATATTTAACTTTTTTCTTCGTAATTTTTTCTTTTCTTTCTTCAAGTTTTATTGATATATAATTGACATATAGTACTGTATAAGTTAAAGGTGAGCAGCATAAAGATTTGACATACATACATGATGAAATTATTGCCACAATAATTTAGTAAACATCTATCATCTCATAGATACAAACTTTTTAAAAAAGAAAAAAATAATTTTTCCTTTTGCAGAGAACATTTAGGATTTACTGTCTTAACAACTTCTATATATAACATAAGCACTGTTACTTATATGTACCATGTTGTACATTACATCCCTAGTACTTATTTCTCTCATAACCAGAAGTTTGTACATTTTGACTACTTTCATCCAGTTCGTACTACCCCCACTCCCCCACATCTGATAAGCACAAATCTAATCTCTTTTCTTTTTCTGTTTGTTTGTTTGTTTATTTGTTGAAAATAATTTGCCTACAACACTAATGTTAGTTCCTGGCATACAACATAGTGATTTGTTATTTCTATACATTACAAAAGATCACTACAATAAGTCTAGTTATCATCTGTCACCATACAAGGATATTATATCATTATTGGCTATATTTCCCTATTGTACATTTTATCCCCATGACTCATTTATTTTGTTACTGGAAATTTGTACCTCTTAATCTCCCTCACCTTTTCACTCATCCCCATTCCCCTCTCCCCTCTGGCAACAAACTGTTTTTTCTCTGTATGTATGACTATGTTTCTGTTTAGTTATGTTTGTTCATTTGTTTTGTTTATTAGATTCCATTATTTTAAAAATAGTTTCAGCTATTTCCTTTTCTTTTGTAAGTTATACATTCTATCTTCTCTTTAAATGATTAATAGACTTTACAACATATATAATTTATCATAAGTTTTATATCATATCATACCATAATCTAAAATTGATACCTTTATCCACATTTCAAAAAATTCTAGGAATTTAGAACGTCATTTGCTCCTTCTTCTTGTATATGCTACTTTTTTCAAGCCAAAACCTTCTTGAGTCTCAGACCCTCATACCAGAACTCTTTTCCTCTGAAGCTTAACCCTTAAAATTAGTTTTGTTGAATATTTGCTGATAGAAAGACTTTCTATTGTGGTTTGTCTTTAAATGTCTTAAGACTTTTATCTGATTTAGAACTTTAAGTTGCCAGTTAATTTCTTTCAACATGTTGCTTACTTTCTTGTGCTCATCTTATTCTTGTTGCTTACCTGGTTGATGCAATGAGATCATTCAATTTACCTGACACTATTTTGATCTTATTTGCCTCTTTCTTTTCCCTTGTGTTTGAGATCTTTTGTTGTTATTGATTTTTGCACTTATCCTTTGGTGTATCTGAACTACATCCTATACTGTATTTTTTTATTCATCCTGCTTGACATTCTTTGGACATCTTCAATATGTAGATTGTTGATTATTTGTTAAATCTGTTGGAACTTTATATTGTTCTATTTCTTTTAGACATTTTCTGATCTATCAATTTTTTTTACAACTATAGTAGAATAAGCACATATGTTTTATAATCAGTGTTTATATTTCTTATCTTTGCTAGTCTGTTTCAGATGTCCATGCTATGTGCTACTTCTTCATCATGGTAGATTTTTCATATCTGTATTTGATTATTTTGTTTCATTTTTTTCAACTTTGAGTTTAGATCACTTTCCTTTGAAAATTATTTGTGGAAATAATTTATGGTTCAATATTACTCTAGTATTCTGCTCAGCACTTTGATGTACTATCAATTCTAGGTGTCTTCAAACTATATTTATAATCTAAGACAAAATTATTTTAAACACACAAGTACTGTAAGTCTCAGGGGAAATTCTACTTAATAAGACATAACTTTGTTTTCATTACTTATCCAATAGTTTTAGCTATTTTGAGTGGCAACTATTTATCAGAATGATACAGCTTTCCACCGATATTACTTCCTATAGAGCCTTTTCAATCCTGGTAACTATTCTTGATGAATAGAAAATTTTAACAGCTGGGGGTTGTCATCATTATATTCATTCCAAGGCCTGCCATCATCCTGAGAAATGGTACCTTTCATATAAATAAACCAGTCAGCATGCTGTCCTTTCAGGGTCATGTCTTTTCTAATTTCCATGTTATTCAACCATGACTATATCTTTGATCTTAACATTACCTAGAATTTCTCTTCTGTCTATTGCTGCATTTCCATTTATAAAAGAAAACAAAGTTCATTTTTCTTAAATTAAATAATAAAGAGCTTGTTCTTGGAAATGAATACAAGTTTTAAATAGTGTTGTTTTCAGGAATAATATTTTGGTATATTGATTTACTTCTTAAAATTTTAAAACAACTGTAATTTGAGAATAACTACTGTAAGTGATATAAAGCAAAAATACAAACATTTTTTTAGTAAAAGAACACTTTTAATTTTTGACAAAAGTAAAAATGATGAAGATGTTGAATGAAAAAAAAATGCACAACCTAAAAGATGAGAATTATGTTTTATTTGGCAGACAAAACTGAGGACTTAAGCCTGGGGTGCAGCCTCTCAGAAAGCTCTGAAGGACTGCTCTGAAGAGGCAAGGGAGGAACCAGAATATATAGGGGGTTTTGCAACAAAGACCAGGTATTCGGAACATTGAAAAAATACTATTAATTAAGGAAAAACAGACATCACAAGTTAATGAATTTAACATCTTTCTATATGTGGGAAGATGCAAGAGCCTGGGCTCATTGAAATCATTCCTTTGACATGCACCTTAGCTACACAGGGTCAGTATCCTGTGCTTTCTCATCTTGGGTTCCCTCTGGGTACACCTATGTGGGGGGCTGTAGTGGCTGAAGGCTTGGCAGCAGGCAGCCCATTTGTCTCCATCCAGAGCTCCCTCAGTGCTCACTGTCAGGTGTGGCTGTCGTGGCTTGATGGCTACAACATCCTTTGTTTACTGATATGGCAAGCAACATTTTTCATTCACAAAGGAAAGTAAGAAAAAATTTGTTTTATACTTTGAAATGAACAATGCTGTGTTTATTTTTTAAATCATTAAAAATATGTTAAAATTAAAAGACGTTGAGTTTTGGAAACAGTTACTTTCATTTACTTAGATATCATTCCATAAACATAAAATAGATAAACTATGGAAATATTTTGGATGAAATTTAGTTTTAAATATGGTGATATGTATACAAATTTACTGATACAATGTACTCTGCAAGCCAGCAATGCTACTGATTTTCATCCAAATATAAGGTTTGAAAAGTAATGGTGCAGTACATACATAGATTTTAGACACTCATTATTTGCATTCTCACCTGAAAACGTCCCCCACTTTTGTGCCTCAATCATTATAGCTTATAATACAACGAGCTATTTCTATCCTCAATGACTTTGTACTGTATATTCTGATAACTATCTCTTCCCTAGACTCTTCTTATTAATTGCTTTCTTACATTTTTAAAACTTTATTTCAAATATGACTTCCTTTGTTATGGTTTCACTGACCTCTTAATCTAAAATACCTTCTGCCCACCAAGGCATCATAACATCTTAACTGCCATAATAATATATGTGTGTGTTTATATGCCTATATCTATGTAAATATGATCAGTCTAATTTGCTATAATGGTTTTCTACACTACATAAAATGTTTGCATTCTTAGACAAAACATATACATTACTATCTGTATAAAAATTTAAAATTATTCTCAATTTATTACATTGAACATTCTCCAGCATAGATCATATGTTATGTCATCAAACAACTCTTAACAAGTTTAAGAAGATTGAAATCATATCCAATACATTTTAGACTATAATGGTATAAAATTAGATATCAATGACAGGAGGAAAACTGGAAAATTCACAAATATGTTCAAATTAGACAATACAATACTAAAGAGCCAATGGGTCAAAGAAGAAGTCAAAAGTGAAATTAAAAAAAAAACAACAACTTGAAAATAACAAAAATGGAAACACAACACACAAAACATATTGGATGCTGCAAAAGCAGTTCTAAGAGGGAAGTTTATAGTGATAAACACATACATTAAGAAAAAAAGAAAGCTCTCAAATGAACAACCTCACTTTACACCTCAAGGGACTAGAAATAAAATAATAAACTAAGCCCAAGGTTAGCAGAAAGAAGGAAATAACAAAAATCAGAGCAGAAATAAATAGAGATTAAAAGACAATAGAAAAGATCAACAAAAATAAGAGCTGGATTATTTTTATAAACAACATTGGTAAACCTTTAGCTAGGCTAACTAAGGAACATAGACAATTAAAACTAATAAATCAGAAATGAAGGGGGAGACATTACATCTGGTACACAGAAATACAAAGAATCATGAGGCTACTATGAACAATCTTTTTTTTCCCCCTAAGCAACAAATATTATAGTAAGAAAGCATAGTAACAGCAATATGTACTTGAATTCATTATTTTTCAATGGCTTATAAAGATTTTGTAGATCCACTCATTAAAAGTAAAATATAGTTCAACACTAGGGACTGTGCATGTTGTTAATGGAATTATTTGGTGATAGTATTTTGTAAAAGAGATCATTTGTAGCTTTGAGAAGAATCTATTTCTAACATTTTGGGCTTACAAACACCTTTTCAAATGTCTGAGTAGTCAGGTTAAAACTGATGCATAGAGAAACCCAGAGGTGGTAAAATGTATATGACTAATTTTTTATTCCAAAGATGAAACTTACAGCACATTATGTACTTCCCAAATTAGTGGTCTTTTCCTTAGGTATTTAAGATTCACAGTTAAAGTTTAACTACATAAGCAAAGTTGTAACGTCCCCTACTGGCTCCATAATCCAAATAAGATCACTAGCTAAATAGAGGACTTTAGAGTAATAGGTTCTCATGACTCTAGGTGGAGACTATTACAAATCGATGGCATCGTAAAAGACACCACTGCCTTAAGAATCATTTCTTGTCGGTACAATAGGGGTAGATTTGCCTGCAGATCCCAGAAAAAGCAACACTATTATAGGCTGAGTACAGATGAAGGTGCTTCAGACTTTTCCTGGGGTGGTCATTAGGGGCCGTCTTCTGCAGGAGTCAACTCTGTGATTTTACCATTCTGTGAATGGGCAGGCGTCTGAGGACCAAAATGAATTATCCTTGTTAAGTAACCTGGGTGTTGGGTTGGGAACCAACCCCTAAAGCACATCAGTGAAAGTTAGACACCTATGTTGGATTTAGCAGACAAAGATGTGAAAGAAGCTATTTTAAATATGCTTAAAACAGAAAATAAAATGCTTATTTTATTTAAAGCAGAAAATAATGAGTAAGGAGACAGAGAATCCAGCAGAGAAGGGAAAACAAGAAAATTGCCAAAGTTGAACTGAAAATTTCAATAATTTAAATGAAAAATCCCTGGAGATAGTGGAAGAAATTGTTAATGAGTGTGAAGACTGATTAATAGAAATTATTCAAAACAAAGAACAGTGAAAAAAATTGAAGAATAACCAATTCAGAGCTGCAATGACCTGTGGACAGTATCAAACACTATAGCAAACTCTCTGAAGGAAAGGAGAGGGAGCCTTGGGCAGAAAAATATTTAAAGAAAATGTCAAACATTTCTCAAGTTTTGGGGAGAACATCAGCTCATAGATTCAAGAAGGTCAGCAACCCCCAAGAAGATAAATAGAAAAGAAACCAGGAATTTATTTTGAATTTTGTTGAGATTTTCCTATAAATAATTTATTTTTCTATTGAAATAAAGATTAAAAATAATATAATAATTCCAATAGATGTAAAAAAGAATCACTGGACAGAATTCAACAGCCATTCATGAATTAAAAAAAAACAAAACGAGAAACACTGTTAACCAAAATAGAGCTAGAAATACTTTCCTTGGTATATGATATTGGCCTTTTACTACATATACAAATAAAATATATGTATACATACTATTATAATCACATCTAATTTCATATTTCAGAGTGAATTGCTGATGCCTTTCCCCTAAGATTCGACAGGCCTCAGGGATACACCACATATCATAACTCCTTAGGGATCAACAATTCACATCTGCATTTTGAGGGAAATACAGTGGAAAGTATTATAATTTACAATGTATGTTTTACCAAGAATGCCACATGCTTATTTAGTCTTGAAACTATTTTTTTCTCACATAAAATGTAGAGTAATTTTCATAAATATTCTCTTATTCTAACTGGTTGGGATCTCTCACTGTTTCCTTAGTAAGGAAAAGTAGAGACTTACAAACCTAGTACATATCATTTTTGGTCAATTTAAATGGTACAGTGAGGAACTTCTTATAATTTTTAGTATAGTTTGTGCATCCATTTATTTTTATAAAGTTTATCCATTTTTATTCATAATATTTTGTGTTAACTTCTCCAATGACAACTCTATATAGATGTCTAGGCAAACCTGGGGATGGATGACAGTGGTGCCTATTAGAATCAAATATTTGATACACACAATAAGTGAAGAAAGGTAACTAGCAGTCTTTACAGACCTCTTTTTTTAGCTAAGCTAAATTGTGATTGGATTTACATATCACACTTTTTTGTGTGTTTTAGCCCCAATGATCCTTACAACAGTAATAAGTTAAAACATGGCTGTTATTATGATAAACATAGTGGGTAAAATTCTCATTTACAGAGCATAAACAAATACCAATTGTAAGTGCATGGATCATTTAATTTTAAGTTCTGATAGTGTCCTTCAGATGGTCAAGTATAAATCCTTTAAATTGAAAAAGAGCAATGGGGAGACAAGATGGCAGAACAGAAGGACCTCGAGCTCACCTCTCAGGAGCACACCAAAATCACAACTACTAGACAACCCTTGATAAATTGAAAAAGAGCAAAGTGATTAAGTTTCTAGTGTAAGATTAGAATACAATAGGTACCAATACAGATCTAACTCTAGGCACTGCTCTTCCAAAGTGCAAACACTTAAGAGAATTTGATTATTTTATTTTTGAAAGCATTGAAGCCTGAGATCAAAAGGAATTCGCTGAAAAAATAATGAACTGAAAGTATTTCAAGCAGGATAAACATTAAAAAGTTAGCTGTGGGCTTCCCTGGTGTTGCAGTGGTTGAGAGTCCGCCTGCCGATGCAGGGGACACGGGTTTGTGCCCCGGTCCGGGAAGATCCCACATGCCGCGGAGCGACTGGGCCCGTGAGCCATGGCCGCTGAGCCTGTGCATCTGGAGCCTGTGCTCCGCAAAGGGAGAGGCCACAACAGTGAGAGGCCCGCGTACAGCAAAAAAAAAAAAAAAAAAAAAAAAAAAAAAAAAAAAAAAAAAAGTTAGCTGAAAAGTTAAGGATTCTGAAGAATGTTAGCCAGAGATTCTCTCTACCTAGAAATACCAAACAGAAGTGAAAGTGGATTGTCCCATGAGGAAATCTAAGAGTTCTGTAGAGAAGAACAGTAACAAATGTTTGTTTCTTGAGTGCCTTTCACCAAGCAGAATTCAAGATTTAAATGACTGAAGAACAATTTGATTACATTGATTTAGACAACTTTATTACAAAGAAAAAAAAAATGTAATCCCAGAAAATGTCTAGGATTCTGAATAAACTCTTTACAGTTTTTGCTGGTATTTCCAGCTGTTTTTGTTTTATGCTTATATCAAAAATCTTAGGAAATTAGAAAATGCAAGGATTTTCATCAATAGATACTTCATTGTGAATATTTTAAAGAACCCAATTAAAACTACCATTTGTATTTACTGTTGCATTTAGTGTAAACTTTACTAAATCCTTTAATCATATATACATGTATATATGTGTATGTGTGTATATATATATACACACATACACATATATATATATATAATATAGGAGATATCCATATCTATATGCACAACTCAGGTGTGTCATAAGACCCCTCATGTAAGGAGACTCTGATCATTTCATTGTTTCATTGATTTTGTTTCTCTCAAACCTTAGAGGCATCTTCATGTTTAACAGTTTGTTGCACTGCAGGATGACTGAACAGCAGCTTGCCCTTCTTGTATAAAACCTTTGAGGCATTTTATCAGCTAACATCACTTAACAGCAACTTTTAAACTTTGACTTATTTACTGCCAAAATCATTCAGCCAAGACTTAATTCATCTGATTTGACTAGTCCTATTTTGTAGGATAAAAATGAAAGTAGTTCTCTGAAATTTCCTTTGAAAACTATAAATATGCAGGAAGGTCATTTCTCTTGGCAGATTTTGTTGTGAATAAAAGCTTAGCTGCTAGGAGACTGTTTCCAAGACGCTTCAGTGATCAAACCACTATCATAGTTGGCTACCACCTTCATACATTAGGGCTTTCATTTAGAAGAGAATATAAGCAGTCCTAATTGCCTTCACTATATATCTCAAAGACAGTAAGAAAGAGGAATTAACAAATTTATGTATGGTTTATGTGGAGTACTAAAACACAAGTTAATTATTTGTTTTAATTAATAACATCCCAACTCAAGCTGTTATCAAACTGTGCTGCTAGTTGTTTCATGAAGCTTGAATGAAATATTAGATTCATAATTTTATTTCCATTTACTAATAATCCCTAGTCTATACTTTCATAACAAAAGCAGAACCATCTATGAATTTTAAAATGTTTCAATGGGAAGACTCTTGATTAGGAATATTTGGTGACCATATCTCTTTTGAGATAAACAATGATTGACTATTGTTCTCTAATGATTATCATGGTGTCTGGCATATTGAAGGAATACATGCAAAAATTTTGATTGACTTTATGACTAAAGAAGAGTATACCTATGTTTTGAAGCCAAAAAAAAAAAAAAAAAGAAATTTCATGTCACTACTAAATAAAGTTCCATTTCTTCACATTGCCTATTTCCTGATAGAAAAAATAAGCCTATTATTTACAATATATATTTAATAAAATAAGGCAGTAATTCCTCAAAAAATTCAGAACCACACCACTATTGATTTTCCATTTTTATTTGGGACAGATTTTCCATAAGTGAAAAATATAAGAAATGGTACTTTTGTTCTTAGTAGTTGCTTTCATATTACTGTAATGTTTTGACATTGAAATAGTACTATGAGCAGAGGAATAAAAGTCGTAAGATCCCAAAGTGAGCTGGAGTAACCTATGTTCCACTGTGTAAAGAAATTGTTTTAGTGTCCTCAATGTTCTAGAAATACAAGTTTCACAATAAAAAAAAAAATTTGTTTGTCTTCTAAATGAGACAAAATTTCAGTAAACATTATTTATATAAAGTAATTTCCTAGATACTATATATTTCTGATAGTGTTTTCCTTACTCTAATTTGTCATTTGGTCTGCATAGTTTATGCATATACTCCAGTAAATCAGATATTGGAAATATAATGAGTGTCATGAAACCAGAAATAAGATTTCATATTTTCAGTTTTCAATGACTATCTCCCCACAGTGTTAATCTAGATGTAGAACATTAAAAGTTGCTGGTGTAGTGCAAGCACGTAATAAATTTATATTTATTTGACTTCCTATGGAATGATATATGTAGCAATTAAAATCACTAATATGAGGCAAACTTTTCTCAGATAGTATAAAAAAAATGAAGCATCACAGACAAAAAACATTAATACAGGGATAACCATATGACCTTATAATTATACTATTTTAATCCACAAATGAGTGAATGATACAAACTATTTTGCACATTTTATTCCCTTGGTTTTCAAACCTTTAAAGATAATAACTGTAAAAAGGAAGTTACTTAATGATCTTTCCCACTTCAAATTCTATCTCTTTTCAAACACTCTCAAAATATATATACATCAATCTTTTTTTGTTTTTTTGTTTTAGTTTTAGAAAATAACTAGAAATTTCATATGGTAACATATACCAGATTCAAAGTGTTTAGAGATAAATAAAATATAACCATGCTTTTGAAGACTAGAGAATAATATTTAGATAAATTATTGGAAAAAATAATTGGAAAATTAGAGAAAAACTAGAGAATGTGAGCAAGTTCATGATAATATTGTACCAACTGCATCTGGTAAACAATACTTGTACTCCTTAGAAAATGTGTCAGTTTTGATCAAAAGATTCCATCAGAGTCAAAAATAAACATCACTGAGCATAAAATCTTTAAAAATAATTTTTTTTTTAACATCTTTATTGGAGTATAATTGCTTTACAATGGTATGTTAGTTTCAGCTTCACAACAAAATGAATCAGTTATATATATACATATATTCCCATATCTCTTCCCGCTTGCGTCTCCCTCCCTCCCACCCTCCCTATCCCACCCCTCCAGGCGGTCACAAAGCACCGAGCTGATCTCCCTGTGCTATGCGGCTGCTTCCCACTAGCTATCTACCTTACGTTTGGTAGTGTATATATGTCCATGCCTCTTTATCGCTTTGTCACCATTTACACTTCCCCCTCCCCATAGCCTCAAGTCCATTCTCTAGTAAGTCTGTGTCTTTATTCCTGTTTCACCCCTAGGTTTTTCATGACATTTTTTTTTTTAAATTCCATATATATGTGTTAGCATACGGTATTTGTCTCTCTCTTTCTGACTTACTTCACTCTGTATGACAGACTCTAGGTCTATCCACCTCATTACAAATAGCTCAATTTCGTCTCTTTTTATGGCTGAGTAATATTCCATTGTATATATGTGCCACATCTTCTTTATCCATTCATCCGATGATGGACACTTAGGTTGTTTCCATCTCTGGGCTATTGTAAATAGAGCTGCAATGAACATTTTGGTACATGACTCTTTTTGAATTATGGTTTTCTCAGGGTATATGCCCAGTAGTGGGATTGCTGGGTCATATGGTAGTTCTATTTGTAGCTTTTTAAGGAACCTCCATACTGTTCTCCACAGTGGCTGTATCAATTTACATTCACTCCTGATGTATTTTAGCCTCTTTGATTGTGAATGGAAAGCTTATAAAAATTATGGCAGTTTAATTTATATATTAAAAACAGCAACTGTTTTGCATTAATTCAAGGGTGTCCTCTAGACCTTCTGAGTAATATAGGACTATTTTTCCCAATACCAAGTGGCCACATTTTGAAACAACTTGGAACTATGCTATAATATTCCACCTTTTGTGTTATTTCTTTTTTTATTGTATGAATTTCTTTCTTTCTTTCTTTCTTTCTTTCTTTCTTTCTTTCTTTCTTTCTTTCTTTCTTTCTTTCTTTCTTTCCTTCTTTCTTTCTTTCTTTCTTTCTTTCTTTTTAACACTTCATTGGAGTATAATTGCTTTATAATGGTGTGTTAGTTTCTGCTTTACAACAAAGTGAACAGCTATACATACACATAAATCCCCATATCTCCTCTCACTTGCGTCTCCCTCCCACCCCCCCCAACCCACCCCTCTAGGTGGTCACAAAGCAGTGAGCTGATTTCCCTGTGCTATGTGGCTGCTTCCCACTAGCTATCTTTTTCCATTTGGTAGTATATATAAGTCCATGCCACTCTCTCACTTCGTCCCAGCTTACCCTTTCCCCTCCCTGTGTCCTCAAATCCATTCTCTACATCTCTGTCTTTATTCCTGTCCTTCTTAACCATTTTTTTTTTTTTTTTTTTTTTTTAGATTTCATATATATGTGTTAGTATACGGGATTTGTTTTTCTCTTTCTGACTTACTTCACTCTGTATGACAGACTCTAGGACCATCCACGTCACAACAAATAACTCAATTTCATTTCTTTTAATGGCTGAGTAATATTCCATTGTATAAATGTGCCACCTCACCTTTACCCATTAATCTGTCAATGGACACTTAGGTTGTTTCCCTGTCCTCGCTATTGTAAATAGTGCTGTATTGAACATTGTGGTACATGACTCTTTCTGAATTATGGTTTTTTCAGGGTATATGCCCAGTATTGGGATTGCTGGTTCATATGGTAGTTTTATTTTTAGTTTTCTAAGGAACCTCCATAGAGTTCTCCCTAGTGGCTGTATCAATTTACATTCCCACCAACAGTGCAAGAGGTTTCCCTTTTCTCAACACCCTTTCCAGCATTTGTTTGTAGATTTTTTTGATGATGGCCATTATGACTAGTGTGAGGTGATACCTCATTGTAGTTTTCATTTGCATTTCTCTAATGATTAGTGATGCTGAGCATTCTTTCATGTGTTTGTTGGAAATCTGTATATGTTCTTTGGAGAAATGTCTATTTAGGTCTTCTGCACATTCTTAGATTGGGTTGTTTGTGTTTTTGAGATTGAGCTGCATGGGCTGCTTGTAAATTTTGGAGATTAATCCTTTGTCAGTTGCTTCATTTGCAGATATTTTCTCCCATTCTGAGGGTTGCCTTTTCATCTTGTTCATGATTTCCTTTGCTGTGCAAAAGTTTTTAAGTTTCATTAGGTACCATTTGTTTATTTGTGTTTTTATTTCCATTTCTCCAGGAGGTGGGATAAAAAGGATCTTGCTGAGATATAGGTCATGGAGTATTCTGCCTATGTTTTACTCTTGAGTTTTATAGTGTCTGGTCTTGCATTTAGGTCTTTAATCCATTTGGGGTTTATTTTTGTGTATGGTGTTAGGGAGTGTTCTAATTTCATTCTTTTAGATGTAGTTGTCCTGTTTTCCCAGCACCACCTACTGAAGAGGCTGTGTTTTCTCCACTATATACTCTTGTCTCCTTTATCAAAGATAAGGTGACCACATATGTGTGAGTTTATCTCTGGGCTTTCTATCCTTTTCCATTGATCTATATTTCTGTTTTAGTGTCAGTACCATACTGTCTTGATTACTGTATCTTTATAGTATAGTCTGAGGTCAGGGAGCCTGATTCCTCCAGCTCCATTTTTCTTCTCAAGATTGCTTTGGCTATTCAGAGCCTTTTGTGTTTCCATAAAATTTGCGAAATTTCTTGTTCTACTTCTGAGAAAAGTATCATTGGTAGTTTGATGGGATTGCATTGAATCTGTAGATTGCTTTGGGTAGTATAGTCATTTTCACAATATTGATTCTTCCAAATCCAAGAGCATGGTATATCTCTCCATCTGTTTGTATCATCTTTAATTTCTTTCACTAGTGTCTTATAGTTTTCTGCATACAGGTCTTTTGTCTCCTGAAGTAGCTTTATTCCTAGATATTTTATTCTTTTTGTTGGAATGGTAAATGGGAGTGTTTCCTTAATTTCTCTTTCAGATTTTTCATCATTAGTGTATAGGAATGCAAGAGATTTCTGTGTATTAATTTTGTATCCTGCTACTTTACCAAATTCATTGATTAGCTCTACTAGATTTCTGCTAGCATCTTTAGGATTCTCTATGTATAGTATCATGTCATCTGCAAACAGTGACAGTTTAGGTCTTTTTTTCCAATTTGGATTCCTTTTATTTCTTTTACTTCTTGGATGGCTGTGGCTAAAATTTCCAGAATTATGTTTAATAAGAGTGATGAGAGTGGGCAACCTTTTCGTGTTCCTGATCTTAGAGGAAATGTTTTCAGTTTTTCACCATTGAGAACAATGTTGGTTGTGGGTTTTTCATCTATGACCTTTATTATGTTGAGGTAAGTTCCCTCTATGACTACTTTCTGGAGAGTTTTTATCATAAATGTGTGTTGAATTTTGTCAAGAGCTTTTTCTGCATCTATTGAGATGATCATATGTTTTTTCTCCTTCAGTTTGTTAATATGGTTTATCACATAGATTGATTTGCATATATTGAAAAATCCTTGTATTCCTGGGATAAATGACACTTGATCATGGGGTGTGACCCTTTTCATGTGCTGTTGGAGTCTGTTGGCTAGTATTTTGTTGAGGATTTTTGCATCTATGTTCATCAGTGATATTGGCCTGTAGTTTTTCTTTCTTGGTGACATCTTTGTCTGATTTTGGTATCAGGGGGGTGGTGGCCTCATAGAATGAGTTTGAGAGTGTCCCTCCCTCCACTATATTTTGGAAGAGTTTGAGAAGGATAGGTGTTAGCTCTTCTCTAAATGTTTGATAAAATTCGCCTGTGAAGCCAACTGGTCCTGGGCTTCTATTTGTTGGAAGATTTTTAATCACAGTCTCAATTTCAGTGCTTGTGATTGGTCTGTTTATATTTTCTATTTATTCCTGGTTCAGCCTCAGAAGGTTGTGCTTTTCTAAGAATTTGTCCATTTCTTCTGGGTTGTCCATTTTATGGCATAGAGTTGCTTGTAGTAATCTCTCATGATCCTTTGTATTTCTGCAGCTGTCTGTTGTTACTTCTCCTTTTTCATTTCTAATTGTATTAATTTGAGTGTTGCCCTTTTTTCTTGAAGAGTCTGGCTAATGGTTTATCAATTTTCTTTATCTTCTCAAAGAACTGCTTTTACTTTTATAGATCTTTGCTGTCATTTCCTTCATTTCTTTCCTATTTATTTCTTATCTGATCTTTATGATTTATTTCTTTCTGCTTTGTTTTTTTTTTGTTGTTGTTCTTCTTTCTCTAATTGCTTCAGGTGTAAGTTTAGGTTGTCTACTTGGGATGTTTCTTGTTTCTTGAGGTAGGGTTGTATTGATATATACTTCCCTCTTAGAACTGCTTTTGCTGCATCCCATAAGATTTTTTTTTTTTTTTTTGTGGTACGCAGGCCTCTCACTGTTTTGGCCTCTCCCGTTTTGGAGCACAGGCTCAGCGGCTATGGCTATGGGCCCAGTCGCTCCATGGGGCATGAGGGATCTTCCCAGACCGGGGCACGAGCCTGTGTCCACTGCATCGGCAGGCGGACTCTCAACCACTGTGTCACCAGGGAAGCCCATCCCATAGGTTTTGAGTTTTCGTGTTTTCATTGTCATTTGTCTCTAGGTAATTTTTGATTTCCTCTTTGATTTGTTCAGTGATCTCTTGGTTATTAAGTAGTGTATTGTTTAGCCTCCATATGTTTGTATTTTTTACAGATCTTTTCCTGTAATTGATGTCTAGTCTCATTGCGTTGTGGTTGGAAAAGATACTTGATATATTTTCAATTTTCTCAAATTTACCAAGCTTGATTTGTGACCCAAGATATTATCTATCTTGGAGAATATTCCATGAGCACTTTAGAAAAATGTGTATTCTGTTGTTTTTGGATGGAGTGTCCTATAAATATCAATTAAGTCCATCATGGTTAATGTATCATTTAAAGCTTGTGTTTCCTTATTTATTTTCATTTTGGATGATCTGTCCATTGGTGAAAGTGGGGTGTTAAAGACCTCTACTATGATTGTGTTGCTGTTGATTTCCCCTTTTATGGCTGTTAACATTTGTCTTTTGTATTGAGGTGCTCGTATGTTGGGTGCATAAATATTTACAGTTGTTATATCTTCTTCTTTGATTGATCCATTGACCATTATATAGTGTCCTTCTTTGTCTCTTCTAATAGTCTTTATTTAAAGTCTATTTTGTCTGATATGAGAATTGACTGTCCAGCTTTCTTTTGATTTCCATTTGCATGGAATATCTTTTTCTATCCCCTCACTTTCAGTCTTTATGTGTCCCTAGTTCTAAAGTTGGTCTCCTGTAGACAGCATATATATGGGTCTTGTTTTTGTAACCATTTAGCCAGTCCATGTCTTTTGGTTGGAGCATTTAATCCATTTACATTTAAGGTAATTATTGATAGGTACGTTCCTATTACCATTTTCTTAATTATTTTGGGTTTTTTATTGTAGATCTTTTCCTTCTCTTGTGTTTCCTGCTTAGAGAAGTTCCTTTATAATTTGTTGTAAAACTGGTTTGCTGGTGCTGAATTCCCTTAGCTTTTGCTTGTCTGTAAAGGTTTTAATTTCTCTGTTGAATCTGAATGAGATCCTTGCTGTGATAGAGTAATCTTAGTTGTAGGTGTTTCCCTTTCATCACTTTCAATATGTCCTGCTAGTCCCTTCTGGCTTGCAGAGTTTCTGCTGAAAGATTAGTTGTTAACCTTATGGGAATTCCCTTGTATGTTATTTGTTGTTTTTCCCTTGCTGATTTTAGTATTTCTTCTTTGGATTTAATTTTTGATAGTTTGATTAATATGTGTCTTGGCATGTTTCTCCTTGGATTTATCCTGTGTGGGACTCTCTGTGATTGCTGGACTTGATTAACTATTTCCTTTCCATATTAGGGAAGTTTTCAACTATAATCTCTTCAAATATTTTCTCAGTCTCTTTCTTTTTCTCTTCTTCTTCTGGGACCCCTATAATTTGAATGTTGGTGCATTTAATGTTGTCCCAGAAGTCTCTGAGATTGTCCTCAAGTCTTTTCATTCTTTCTTCTTTTTTTCGGCTCTGCAGTAATTATTTCCACTATTTTATCTTCCAGGTCATTTATCCATTCTTTTGCCTCAGTTATTTTGCTATTGATTCCTTCTGTAGCATTTTTAATTTCATTTATTGTGTTGTTCATCGTTTGTTTGCTCTTTAGTTCTTCTAGGTCCTGTTAAAAGTCTCTTGTATTTTCTCCATTCTATTTCCAAGATTTTGGATCACTTTACTATCATTACTCTGAATTATTTTTCAGGTACACTGCCTATTTCCTCTTCATTTGTTTGGGCTGCTGCGTTTTTACCTGCTCCTTCTGTGTGTTTCTGCTGTGTGTTTCTCTGTCTTCCCAATTTGTTTAACTTACTTTTTGGTGTCTCCTTTAGGCAGGCTGCAGGTTCATAGTGTCTGTTGTTTTTGGTGTCTGGTCCAGGTGGGTAATGTTTGTTCTGTGGCTTGTGGAGGCTTCTTGGTGGAGGGGACTGCTGCCTGTGTTCTGGTGGATGAGGCTGGATCTTGTGTTTCTGGTGGGCAGGACTGCATCTGGTGGTTTGTTTTGAGGTATCTGTGACATTATTATGATTTTAGACACCCTCTCTGCTATTGGTCAGGTTGTGTTCCTGTCTTTCTAGTTGTTTGGCATAGGGTGTCCAGCGGTGTAGCCTGCTGGTCATTGAGTGGAGCTGTGTCTTAGTGTTGAGTTGGAGATCTCTGAGATAGTTTTTGCTATTTGATATTTCATGGAGCTGGGACATCTCTGGTGGACCAATGTCCTGAACTCAGCTCTCGCACCTCAGAGGCATAGACCTGACACCCGGTCAGAGCGCCAAGATCCTTTCAGCCACACAGCTCAAAAGAAAAGGGAGAAAAAAAGAATGAAAGAAGGAAAAAATAAAGTAAAATAAAGTTATTAAAATAAAAAATAATTATAGAAATAAAAAATTTAAAAAGTATTAAAAAAAGAAAGAAAGAAGAGAGCAACCAAACCTAAAAACAAACCCACCAATGACAACAAGCACTAAATACTATACAAAAAAAAAAAAAAAAAAGACAGAACCCTAGTACAAATGGTAAAAACAAAGTTATACTGAGAAAATCACACAAAGATGCATACACATACACACTCACAGAAGGAGAAAAAGGAAATATATATATATATATATATCTATATCTATATATATATATATCGCTGTTCCCAAAGTCCACCACGTCAATTTTGATATGATTCATTGTCTATTCAAGTATTCCACAGATGCAGGGTACATCAAGTTGATTGTGGAGATTTAACCTGCTACTCCTGAGGCTATTGGGAGTGATTTCCCTTTCTTTTCTTTGTTTGCACAGCTCCTAGGGTTCAGCTTTGGATTTGGCCTCAACTCTGTGTGTAGGTCGCCTGAGGGCATCTGTTCTTCACTCAGACATGACAGGGTTAAGTAGCAGCTAATTAGGGGTCTCTGGCTCACTCAGGCCGTGGGGAGAGAGGGGTACAGAATGTGGGGTGAGTCTGTGGCCGCAGAGGCCAGCATGATGTTGCAACTGCCTGAGGTGCACCGTGTGATCTCCCGGGGAAGTTGTCCCTGGGTCACAGGACCCTGGCAGTGGCAGGTTGCACAGCGTCCAGGTAGGAGATGTGTGGATAGTGACCTGTGCTAGCACACAGACTTCTTGGTGGCTGCAGCAGGAGCCTTAGTGTTTCGTACACATCTCTGTTGTCTTTGCTCATAGCCATGGCTCCCGCCCATCTCTGGAACTCGTTTAGGCGGTGCTTGAATCCCCTCTCCTCGTGTACCCCGAAAAAATGGTCTATTGTCTCTTAGGCAGGTCCAGACATTTTCTCAGACTCCCTCCTGGCTAGCTGTGGTGCACTAGCCCTCTTCAGTCTGTGTTCACACAACCAGCCCCAGTCATCCCCTTGGGATCTGACCTCTGAAGCAGGAGCCTCAGCTCCCAGCCCCTGCCTGCCTCGGCGGGTGAGCAGACAAGCCTCTCAGGCTGGTGAGTGCTGGTTGGCACTGATCCTCTGTGCGGGAATCTCTCCGCTTTGTCCTCTGCACCCCTGTTGCTGCGCTCTCCTCCTTGGCTCCGAAGCTTCCCACACCACCCACGCCACCCTCACCCCACTTCTCTCCCAGTGAAGGGCCTTCCTAGTGTGTGGAAACTTTTCCTCCTTCACAGCTCCCTCCCAGAGGTGCAGGTTCCATCCCTATTCTTTTGTCTCTGTTTTTTCTTTTTTCTTTTGCCCTACCCAGATATATGGGGAGTGTCTTTCCTTTTGGGAAATGTGAGGTCTTCTGCCAGTGTTCAGTAGGTGTTCTGTAGAAGCTGTTCCACATTTAGTTGTATTTCTGATGTATTTGTCAGGAGGAAGTTGATCTCCACGTCTTGCTCTTCCGCCGTCTTGAAGGTCTACCTCCCTATGTCATTTCTTATATCAAGTTTTTTATAAGCTTATTTATCTTGCTGCTATCAATTTTCCTACTGTACTAGCTTACTATGTTTTGTCTCTTATTTTAATTTTCTGTGAATTGGACAAGTAGGTTTAAAAGCTTTACAAGTTTTTTTTCTTTTCCTAGGCTAAAAGTGTGAGGTGAATTGTTCTTCTATTTTCAAGAGCATACAATTTTTGCTTGTGTGAATAGAAATGTAATGATAGAAAGCGTTATACAGGAACAACTGCAACCATGAGGGTGCTTTTAGTATTTGCAGACAAGAAGTATCCATACACAAAAGGGGCATTATGGGGAAAAACAAACATGAAATACAAAACAACTGTAAAGAGAGTTAGAGGGACACGAAAAGGGAAAAAATCTCAGTGATACATGAAAGCACACAACTAACGTTTTTGCAGGTGATATTAGAGGAAGCAAATCTCAGTAGAAATCTATTGATAGCGACAACAAATAAAGTGAGGTTTGAGCCAGTTTACAAGCAGAGAATAAACCTAAATGTTCTAATTTAATGTAAATAATACCAGCACAGATGGCAGGGTTGGAAAACACCACAGGGAAGGCAAAAGAAGTCAACTGCATTTGGACAAATCAAATGTGAAATTTCATTGTGCAATCCTAATCGGAACAGAACAGAGTCTAGTCTCAAATTCTCAATAACTAAGAAATACCATTCATTTCTCAGAGTGAGCAGGAACTGGTAATTTTTAATGCACGCCTCCTTTATACCTGTGAATCCATTTCAACTGTGTTTATAAAGATATGCTTATGTTAGCACTCGTTTCAAAGGAGGAGATTTATTAAATCTCAGCAAAAACTTTTTTTTCTTTAGATAAAAGCACTATTTAAAAATTAATTTAGATTCAGGTTTTAATAACTACAGCATTTAACATAAAAAATTTGGGTACCTAGTAAAAATAAAACCACAAAAGTATTTCTTTATATTATTTTAATGAATCACATTTCTTCTTAAATATCTTATATGTTGCTCTTTTACCCATCAAAAAATTAAAAGTTACTAGATGTTTAACCAATTAATAAATACCTAATATTAATAATTAAATTAATGTAACATTAAAGTAAATTAATATGCCCCTTCATCAATAATACCAAGATCGAAATCACAGAGGTAAATTTTGAAACATATATTTTTGTCCTTTCTGTATATTTGTACAATATAAGGTAAACATAGAGCCTATACCTAAAAGTTATGAACAACACATATGTTTATATATATACTTATGCACATTAAATGCAAAATCTGCAAATGTGTTTATAGTTATTTATCCACACATATACATGTGTGTGCTCATGAGATGTTTATATAGTCTTTATCTTATTATTTACACTAAAAAATGACTGACGAGGTACAATAAAGTTTTTACTATTAAGCTGCTGATTAATCAGTCCATCAACAAATACTTACAAAGAGCCTGCTCTTCAACTTTGTTTGAGGAGGCAGGCAGGGTCTAGAATGTGAAAGAAAGTTAGGCTGCTTGATCTATTGTTAAAAGGAAGGTACTTAGCATTGAGTCTTGGTCAAAAGAGGAACGTGAGTTTTGAAAAACTAAAGTTCAGATGTCTGCAATATGAGGATAGCACATGTGGTAAATAATATAACTTCAGCAGTGGTGACCATTACATGACAAGAGAAATGTGTGGTAAAGCGGCAGAGAATTTGTTAGACTGTACATCTAGCTCTATTGTTCTTTTTCAGGTAATGTAGATTCTTCTTACATTGAATATATATTTTAAAATAAATTTACTTATTTACTTATTTATTTTTGACTGCATTGGGTCTCTGTTGCTGTGTGCAGGTGCTCTCTAGTTGCGGCGAGCAGGGGGTACTCTTCGTTTTGCTGTGTGGGCTGCTCATTGCGTGACTTCTCTTGTTTTGGAGCATGGACTCTAGGGATGCAGGCTTCAGTAGTTGTGGCAAGTGGCCTCAATGGTTGTGGCTCACGGGCTCTAGAGTGCAGGCTCAGTAGTGGTGGCGCCCTGGCTTAGTTGCTCTGCAGCAGGTGGGATCTTAGCAGACCAGGGCTCAAACCAGTGTCCCCTGCATTGGCAGGTGGATCCTTAACCACTGCACAACAAGGGAAGTCCCCTTACATTGAATATTAACATTTATATTAAAGTCTCCTTCTTCTCCTTCTTTTTTTTTTTTTTTTTACATTTCCAGGATATTGAATGTAATATTTGGGCACTTTAACTTCCTTGCTTCAACAAAGGAGAATCCTTTTATATTATTTCTCTTTCTGACAAAGATAAAGTTTGTTATCAATGCATCTTCTACATTTATAGAGATATTAGAATAAAAGAAGTATGTAAAATTTTCTTAAGCCATATTAAAGTAAGACACATAACCTTTCTCTTATGTGACAACAAAAAAATGTACATCATTTTTACTCCTCTAAGGTAGCATACCTATATACAAGGCAAGACAGACTATGAGATGATAGTCTGCAAGCCTATAAAAGTCACAAGTAATTCAATGTTATTTCTGACAGGTTAAAAGTTCAGTCATTAATTAGAGTAAATATTTGTCATTGGTGATAACAAACTGAAACGTATAGCAACAGAAAATGAGATTTAAAATTCCTAGACTATCATTTAGGGTGAGTCCAATAACTAAATTTATTCATGATATAAAAACTACACAACATGTTAAGGTACTAATAAAAACATTTCTACCACTTCATTTTTAATAACCTTGACAGGCTAACAATCAAAATAAACAGACATGTTGGTTGCTCCAGCTCAAAAACAGTAGACAGTTAATCCCCTTGAGGCACTGTTATATAGTGACTAAATTCCACGTACTTCCCTCATATATAATATCAGCAGCAGTCACTTATTTGTTTGCATGATTGAACTAATGCACATATCCAATCATAAATATTAACTAAATTTTTACTTAATTTTCTTTATATTTATAATCATATTATTGTATGTTAGCTATAAGTACAAATGGAGTCAATGATTCTATAAGTATTTTAGAAATAGTTTAGCATGAAGCAATAAGGAAGGCAACTCTTAACATATGTAACATCAGAATATGAACATACATAAAGAGAACCCTGTGATAAAGCAAAAAAATATTGAGAGTTTTTTTCCCCCCTCATTTTCACACGTAGTTATGGGATTCACAAGCCACTCAGTCATTATTGTGTTCAATGCTGTGAGGATCAAATAGCTTTTCAGACATTTTGGACTATTTGAATATAATAGTTAATTGATTAAGTAGTTTTTCTGTTGTTGTTTGTTTGTTTTTGCGGTACGCGGGCCTCTCACTGTTGTGGCCTCTCCCGTTGCGGAGCACGGGCTCCGGATGCACAGGCTCAGCAGCCATGGTTCACGGGCCCAGCCGCTCCACGGCATGTGGAATCTTCCCGGACCAGGGCACGAACCCGTGTCCCCTACATCGGCAGGTGGACTCTCAACCACTGCACCACCAGGGAAGCCCTGATTAAATAGTTTTAATAAGACCATTCTTACCACGAGAATGGAAAGCTTACTTAAGACTCAGATAGGTGTTTAAACTGACTTGTAAGCCATAAGCTACAATTATACTCAGCTGTTAGGAAAAGCTGTTTGACGTATTTGAAGAAGGAAAGAGACCAGCGTGCTGCCTGAATCTGCCTGCGATTATCCCAGAGAAAAATATACCCTATAGATCCTTGTTAGGGAAAAGGATTGCATGGAATAACTATCATTTTCCTCCTCTGTTGAGCACAAGTCATAATGTAAATGGAAAATTATTAAAAGTTTTTTTTTTAATTAATATATTTACCTTCATAAAATAAGTTTCTGAGGGACCTATGATCAATAAACCTTTCCTTTTGTCATATGTATTCTGTTGTAACATTGGGAAACACATACCTTTCAAAACTTAAGTAAAAGCAAGCCAACTCTCAGTGTTCTGAGATGTTCTCCATAATATATTTCTCAAATATTGAAGTGTAACCTTTTTTTAAGTAGATTTCATCTTTAGAACATTTTTAGGTTCCCAGCAAAGTTGAGTGGAAGGCACATTGATTCCTCATAATCCCTTATGCCCACACATATGCATATCCATTATGAACATCCCCTACCAGAGTGGTACATTTGTTATGATTAATGAATTTACACTGACACATGACTATCACCTAAAGTTTATAGTTTATGTTAGGGTTTACTCTTAATGTTGTACATTCTATGAGCTTTGACAAATATATAATGACATGTATCTACCATTATAGTATCAAACAGAATGCATTCACTGCTGTAAATGTCTTCTGTGCTCCATGTATTCATCCTCTCTCCTCCGTAAATCATGGCAACCACTGATTCTTTAATGGTCTCCATTGTTTTGCCTTTTCCAGACTGCCATATAGTTGGAATCATGCACTATGTAGCCTCTCTGATTGTCTTCTTTCACTTATGAATATGCTTTTAAATTTCCTCCATGCCTTTTCATGACTTAATATCTCATTTCTTTTTAGTATGGAATAATACTCCACCATCTAGATGTACAACAGTTTATGTATTCACCTACTGAAGGACATCTTGCTTGCTTCCAAGTTTCAGCAATGATGAATAAAGCTGCTACAAACATCCATATGCAAGTTTTTGTGTGTACATATGTTCTTCAACTATTTTTAGTAGATACTGAGGAGCACAATTGCTGGATTGTATGGTAAGAGTGTTTGTAACAAATCTCTAAAGTATCTTTCAAAGTGGTTGTACCATTTTGCATTCCTACCAGCAATGAATGAGCATTCCCATTGCTTCATATCCTCAACAGCATTTGGTGTTGTCAAATGTTCCTGATTTTGGCCAGCCTAATAGGTGTGTAATGGTATCTCATTTTTATTTTAATTTCCATTTCCCTGCTGATATATGATGTGGAACATTTTTTTTTAATGTACTTATTTGCCCCTGTATATCTTCTTTGGAGAGGTGTCTGCTAAAGTCTTTGGATTTTTTGCTTCCTTAACTTTGAATTTTAAAGGTATAAACTTTTTGAGAGCTGTTTTTTTTCTTTTTAGGAGCTTCCTCTGTTTACTCTCTTGACTTCTGCTTTGCTCTATTGGCTATTATCATGATCTAATTTTTAACACAAAAAGTAGATATTGAAATAAAATAAGGATAAAGAGAAATTTTTAAAAAACTAATTCTTAAGAGTTTGGGAGAGGATGTCTACAAAGAACAAGTTCAGATATTTACTTTACAGGAAGGGATACTTAATAATCTTACAAAAGTGGTGATGTTACCAAAAATTTTCAGATACATGTGACTTTTAATTCAATAGTTAATTACACTCAATTGAAAAGTAAATTCAGTAGTATATAAATTTTCCCTGTTACAGATAAACAGAGTAATATTTGCATTGATGAGATATGTAAATTAATACCTTGAAAGTCAATTAGATATACTTAGATGTTGAACATTCTTGCCAATTGAAAGAAAACATATTCTGACACTTTAAGGGCAATTATGAGTGAGTACGAAACTGAATAGATTCCCATGACCAAGCAGCTTCTCCTGCAGTGAGTATATTTTACCAATCAATAGGGTCATGCTATTTAGGTATAATCCATCATGGTCCTTGGTCACACCATGATATATCAACTTCAAGGAGTTCTTTGGCATGAGACAGCAACCGATAGTCTGCCAGACTTACTATTGAATAAAGTAGAAAGTAATATATTCTAACAGTAATGAAAATAACTTTGCTCTAATAACTAATTGGTTATTTTGGAGGAAGGGGTTGCTGGTGGTTTTACTGTTGACTTAATCTTTCCCCAAAGCATATTCAATCATGTCTGCTTCTACATGTAAATACCCAATTCTTTCCCCAAATCAGCATTTATGCTGTAGTATAATATTTTAGTCCTAACAACCATCACTTTCCCATAATTATCTCCTGTTCCAGAGAATGTTTCAGTGACTGTGGTGGGTTCTTTATATACAATATCTCATAGTATTTATATGAATAATAGGTATTGTAACTTTGTCTCTAAAAAGCAAATCTGAACTTCAAAAAGTGTAATTGGGTAATTTGTTCAAAGTTATGTCACTGGTAAGATTCACATCAGGTTTGGTCTTAAAAAAAAACCCAGTTATTGGCCTTCTATTGTTAATTTTGTATCCCTGTGTTTTCTGAGTCCTTATTGTTGATCTTTTAACACATTTCCTCTCTCTCGCTCTCTCACTCTCTGTCATACACACACATACACAAACACACACACACGCACCTTGCCCTTCATTCTCCCTCTCTCTTTCTCCCCATTTCTTCTGCCTTTCCACATTCTACCTATCTTTAAAAATACTATTTATTTCCACAAAGTCTCTTTTAATTCTTACCTAGGGATAAACTTCCAATGCCTTCTCTGGTGCAATCTCCCTTTACTATAGTGGCACTAGTCCCAGTCTGGCTTAACAGTATTTATTTGTTTTTATAATCATTACTAAGTTAATGTCTCTTGAGATGGCAACTTTGTTTCCTATCCATTTAAGAATGTAGGAATTCAATACAAGTTATTAAAATCTATTAAGTTAGACATTTTCTGATTTATAAACAACATAAAGAGTTTATGGTCCTAAATAAATCTTACCTGAGATTAACAGAAAAGAAATACAGTTTCCCTTATCTTTGAGCTTTTAACAAAAAAAATAATTAACCTAGAAATGATTACAGAAAAAATGAATTCACAGAAAATAGAAGATAGAAAATTTCTTCGTACATATTTGATATACATAAAGGTACCTGAAAAGATTTGCCTTCACAACTTTGTTTATTCCCTTACATCACATCTAATAAAGTACATTTCCTCTGATCCAGTATTAACTCTTCTTATTTTGACCTAGACATTTTCCCTAACCAGGTACTCAAGTGCTCAGCCATTCACCCATTTTTTTCCTGTAGCTTTAGCCTCATTCATTTTATTGAGACCTTTCACTCAGCATATCAATAAGCTCAGTTGTCCACAATCTCATTCTTACCCTGGACTGACCAATAGCTCTCTAGCTACAGAACTACATTTTGTTTTTCAAAAGGTGTCTTAGCTCTTTATCTTCTTGCTCAAGCTTCTCATTCACACTTCAAGCCAAAGCAATTTTGGATTCTTGATCCATCATGACCTTCTTCACAGAAACCAATAATTTAAATGCTTAATACCATAAAAGTGGACATCTCTGTAATATTTAAAATATGCAGCACCCACTTTTCATGAAGTTTTACCTTCTTATTCACTTTGACACCAATTTTTCTTGTTTTTTTTAATTAGATCTTTTGCTTCTGTCGAATCTTGTTCACAGATTTCTCCTCAATATTTTACCTTAAATGTCTCAAAGGGGCCAAAATCAATACAGTTATTGTCTATTCATTATCATCTATGGTCTTGGCTTTATTATATCCTAATACACTAATGAAACATTAATCTAAATTGCTTTACAAGCTCTGCCTCAGGCATGCATGCATGTGTGTGTGTTTTTGTGTATATATGTCTGTGTGTGCATCTAGTAAACTCTATTGAGTTATATGTCACATTAAAAAAATTAACTTCAACATTGTATGTCTAGTTTAGTGAGTTCTGACAAATGTATGCACCTATATAACCAACACCTGAATTAAAATATGAACTATATCCACCAAAAATATTCCTTCATATTCTTATGCAGTCAAACCTTCCTCACTCCCAACCCCAGTCTACAATGATCTGATTTCTATTATGATACAATGATATTGCCTGTTGTAGACCTTCATATAAATGAAATAATCGAATGTGTACATTTTGTTTCTGGCTATATTCATCTAACACCACATTTTTGAGATTCATCATTTTGTTGTTTCAATATCATTAGTTTGTTCCTGTTTTATTGCAGGTTCGAAATGCATTGTATACATATGCCAGGGATTGTTTATACAAAATCCGTTAATGGGCATTTGGCTTACTTCCAATATTTTTGTGGACAAATGTTTTCATTTCTCTTGGGTAAATACCTAAGAGTGTAATTTTGTTGGATCAAAATGATTTCTGTTGAATTAATTATTTTTGCATCTATTAGCTTATCAGCTATACCTCATTATTTTTGTTTTCTAATAGTTGTTCTAGGATTACTTATGGAGAGAGTTTTTGTGCTAATTTTTATCTATATAGCCCACATATTTAATGCAGTGCTACAGATTTTTTTTCTTTTAATCTAATTCCAATAATATAAAAAGAAGAAAAGGGAAAAGAAAATTAGCTAACACAAATATACCTTAGTATTTGCTAGGTACACACGTAAGTGCTTTCCACGGAATAAAACATTTAATCTTAACAATATATGATAGATTTGAGACAGGCTGGGGCCTGGGACCCTTTGTCGCAGTGCTGCAATGCTTGCACTTGGACACACCTCTTCTGAGGCAACAAAATACAAACAAACTATATGGAAGCAAAAATAACTTCATGCATGTGCATTTGGGGCAAATTAAGAACAAAAGATACAAAAAGACAAAAAAACCTAACTGTCACTTCTGAAGAACCTGGAACAAAAACAGGGTGTCAGGTTCAAAAGCAGGGTACTGAGTATGCTCCCTGCACCCAGTGCCAGCAGAGGGGTGGAACAAGCTCATCACACCCCCCACCCCAGGGATCAATAGAACCAGGGGAACCTGTTACTTGTTCTCCCTCCCCACCTGCTGCAGCAGGGGCCCCAATAAAGCCTTGCTTGAATTTCTTGTCTGGCCTGTAGTCAACTTCTATTTATTGGGGAAGGCCAAGAACACTGGTCAGTATCAGATTCTCCTACTATCATTGCCATTTACAGAGAACTTGAGAGATTTGCTCAAGGTCTTACAGCCAGCTAGAGTTGGAAATAGGATTTAAATGAGGTAATCTAACTCTAAAGCCCTACCATTTACTAGTTTGTATATGGTCTCCCCAACCTTCCACTGTAACATATATCACTATTTATTGAAAAATAAAAGTGTATGAAAGGAAAAACAATTATTTTAGGAGAAGAACAAGAGAATTATTTTTTGTCAGTATTTAATTTCAAAACAAACTTTTTCTCCCCAGGCATTTCAAGTGTTTTAAAATACAATAAAATATGTTATTTTTTTAAACATCTTTATTGGAATATAATTGCATTACAATGGCATGTTAGTTTCTGCTTTATAACAAAGTGAATCAGCTATACATATACATATATCCCCATATCTCCTCCCTCTAGTGTGTCTCTCCCACCCTCCCTATCCCACCCCTCTAGGCGGTCACAAAGCAGAGAGCTGATCTCCCTGTGCTAATGTGGCTGCTTCCCACTAGCTATCTATTTTACATTTTGTAGTGTATATATGTCCATGTTACTCTCTTACTTTGTCCCAGCTTACCCTTTCCCCTCCCTGTATCCTCATATCCATTCTCTACATCCGCATCTTTATTCCTGTCTTGCCCCTAGGTTCTTCAGAACCATTTTTCTTTTTCTTTTTAGATTCCATGTATATATGTTAGCATACGGCATTTGTTTTTCTCTTTCTGACTTACTTCACTCTGTATGACAGACTCTAAAATATGTTTTAAAAAATCAATATTAGCAGGGTTAATTTTCTTTTAAAAATAGATATATTTTATCTATAGTTTTATGATGTTGTAAATTTCTATATGTATATATGCTATATATATACGTTTTTATATGTATATATAGAATAACCACCACCCTCATCCTTTTCATCACCTCAGAAATTTCCCTTGTGCACTTCAGCATTTCATCTTCTCAACTTTCCCCCAGACAATCACCAATCTGCAATCACTATCTATCACTATCGATTAGATTTGTTTTCTCTATAAATTCATGTAAGTGGAATAATACAGTATATATGACTTTTTTCCTGTTTTCATTCTCCCAGTGTAATATTTTGAGATTAATCCCTCTCATTGTATCTTATAGGTCCCCTTTATTGCTGAGTAGTATTCTTTTACATGAATAAACTGTAATTTGTATACTTTCATATGTTGATGGTTATTGAAATGAAGCAGTAATGAATATTCACATACAAGTATTTTTGTAGACATGTAGTTTAAATATTTTCTGTTAATATATAGAAGTAATTTGCATCATACAGCCAGTAAATTCTTAGCTACATAAGAATGTGTCAGACTGTTATCCATTGTGGTGATAACACTGAACACTGCCTAAACTCTGTGTTCTCAGAACACAATGACAGATTAAGAAGTTTTCCCACACGTTTGTTTTCCAAATTCTCCCTGTGGCCATCCTTTGTGTTTTAGAGAAATGGCTATCCACAAAGGACAACTTTGTCTTTGCATATTCTTAGTATTTTCTTCATTTTTCTTCATGACTCCCCTAAGAATCTGAAATTATCTTCTTGTTCACCTACCTTTACAAATTCTAGGCCACTTTCCTTTTCTTTAAGGCATCTCATTAGTGAACCTTCTCCCTATTGCAACAACTTGTATCCATCTTCCTAATCATCTGGTGCAATTTGTCTTTCAGAATTGGATACCATGACTTGGATAGATTGAATCTTATCTTTAGATCCCTATTTACTGCATCCAGTTAACAAGGTCACTTGATGACACAATAATGAGCTCCTGAGCCTGCATCCTCATTATTATCTAATAGTAACACTGATATACACTAGTTCTGACTGACTTTGATATTGTGTGTACTCAAATACATAGAATGGATATGGCAAGTGCTCATTTTTATTTCTGGTACCAGCTTATTTTGGTTTTGTAGTCTAATCATTTACTGATCTCTTTAAATAGATAGATGTTTTATGGGAATCTTATCTCTGCTGGGTGAAAGGCAACAGAGAATCTGGTTTGTTTTTCTTTCTATTTTGAGCTCAAATCAATTAAGAATTTATATTCAATGAGAGAGGGATAGCTCTTTGATTTTAAATCATTGAGTTTTATATTTCTATGGGTATGCTTCGCCCAGGGTGGAAATTTTAGAATTGAAGCTACAATTTCCATATGAGTCTATGTATGTTTATGTTTTGGGGAATGTGTAATATTTTTCTATCTCTGGATACTGTTACCAAATTAGACTGCCTATATCCTAAAATGGCTCTATTCTGTTTGGCTTAGAGGTAAATTGCCACTTGTATAAATTAAATATTCCTAAAATTCCTAAGATATTTGTAAGTTTACCAGAAATTAGAAACAGTAATGAGACACTATTAGAAGCTATAGTGACAGCAGTCCAACATTGTACACAAGGTACACAGAATATTTTCTTTGTTAAGACATAAAGATAGTAGTTTGTGCCAAAGTAAAAATGACTACTGCTTCCAGAGGAGAAAGAGGAAAGTTCAGCACAAAACTTACATGTATAGAAAATAATAGAATTTTCACTAGAATGGAGTTTTAATTGCCTCGGTCAAAATTAGCTAACAAGTGATGGATTTGTTTTTAAGATTTTCAAAAAGAGATTTGGTATCAAACATTACATTGATGCAAAAATAAAATTTGGTTCTCTTTGTTAAAATGAAAATATTTTTTGGATTATTCATCTGTTTCTAATGAGATTGTAAAACTTTATTCTTTTTTTTTAAATTGTGTATTTTCTTTTTTTTGTTGTTGTTAACATCTGTATTGGAGCATAAATGCTTTACAATGGTGTGTTAGTTTCTGCTTTATAACAAAGTGAATCAGTTATACATATACATATGTTCCCACATCTCTTCCCTCTTGCATCTCCCTCCCTCCCACCCTCCCTATACCACCCCTCTAGGTGGTCACAAACCACGGAGCTGATCTCCCTATGCTATGCGGCTGCTTCCCACTAGCTATCTATTTTAAGTTTGGTAGTGTATATATGTCCATGCCACTCTCTCACTTTGTCACAGCTTACCCTTCCCCCTCACCATATCCGCAAGTCCATTCTCTAGTAGATCTGTGTCTTTACTCCTGTATTACCCCAAGATTCTTCATGACATCTTTTTTTTTCTTAGATTCCATATATATGTGTTAGCATACAGTATTTGTCTTTCTCTTTCTAACTTACTTCACTCTGTATGACAGACTCTAGGTCCATCCACCTCACTACAAATAACTCAATTTTGTTTCTTTTTATGGCTGAGTAATATTCCATTGTATATATGTGCCACATCTTCTTTATCCATTCATCCAATGATGGACACTTAGGTTGCTTCCATCTCCTGGCTATTGTAAACAGAGATGCAATGAACATTTTGGTACATGACTCTTTTTGAATTATGGTTTTCTCAGGGTATATGCCCAGTAGTGGGATTGCTGGGTCGTATGGTAGTTCTATTTGTAATTTTTTAAGGAACCTCCATACTGTTCTCCATAGTGGCTGTACCAATTCACATTCCCACCAGCAGTGCATAAGTGTTACCTTTTCTCCACACCCTCTCCAGCATTTATTGTTTCTAGATTTTTTGATGATGGCCATTCTGACTGGTGTGAGATGATATCTCACTGTAGTTTTGATTTGCATTTCTCTAATGATTAATGATGTTGAGCATTCTTTCATGTGTTTGTTGGCAATCTGTATATCTTCTTTGGAGAAATATCTATTTAAGTCTTCTGCCCATTTTTGGATTAGGTTGTTTGTTTTTTAGTTATTGAGCTGCATGAGATGCCTGTATGTTTGGGGGATTAATCCTTTGTCAGTTGCTTAATTTGCAAATATTTTCTCCCATTCTGAGGGTTGTCTTTTGGTCTTGTTTATGGTTTCCATTCCTGTGCATAAGCTTTTAAGTTTCATTAGGCCCCATTTGTTTATTATTCTTTTTATTTCTATTTCTCTCAGAGGTGGGTCAAAAAGCATCTTGCTGTGATTTATGTCATAGAGTGTTCTACCTATGTTTTCCTCTAAGAGTTTGATAGTTTCTGGCCTTACATTTAGGTCTTTAATCAATTTTGAGCTTATTTTTGTGTATGGCGTTAGGGAGTGATCTAATCTCATACTTTTCCATGTACCTGTCCAGTTTTCACAGCACCACTTATTGAAGAGGCTATCCTTTCTCCACTGTACATTCCTGCCTCCTTTATCAAAGATAAGGTGACCATATGTGCGTGGGTTTATATCTGGGCTTTCTATCCTGTTCCATTGATCTATCTTTCTGTTTTTGTGCCAGTACCATACTGTCTTGATTACTGTAGCTTTGTAGTATAGTCTAAAGTTAGGGAGCCTGATTTCTCCAGCTCCGTTTTTTGTTCTCAAGATTGCTTTGGCTATTTGGGGTCTTTTGTGTTTCCATACAAATTGTGAATTTTTTTTGTTCTACTTCTGTGAAAAATGCCAGTGGTAGTTTGATAGGGATTGCACTGAATCTATAGATTGCTTTGGGTAGTAGAGTCATTTTCACAGTGTTGATTCTTCCAATCCAAGAACATGGTATATCTCTCCATCTATTTGTATCATCTATAATTTCTTTCATCAGTGTCTTATAATTTTCTGCATACAGGTCTTTTGTCTCCTTAGGTAGGTTTATTCCTAGATATTTTATTCTTTTTGTTGCAATGGTAAATGGGAGTGTTTTCTTGATTTCACTTTCAGATTTTTCATCATTAGTGTATAGGAATGTCAGAGATTTCTGTGCATTAATTTTGTATCCTGCTACTTTACCAAATTCATTGATTAGCTCTAGTAGTTTTCTGGTAGCATCTTTAGGATACTCTACATATAGTATCATGCCATATGCAAACAGTTACAGCTTTACTTCTTCTTTTCCGATTTGGATTCCTTTTCTTTCCTGTCCTTGCCTGATTGCTGTGGCTAAAACTTCCAAACTATGTTGAATAAGAGTGGTGAGAGTGGGCAACCTTGTCTTGTTCCTGATCTTAGTGTAAATGGTTTCAGTTTTTCACCATTGAGGACTATGTTGGCTGTGCGTTTGTCATATATGGCCTTTATTATGTTGAGGAAAGTTCACTCTATGACTACTTTCTTCAGGGCTTTTATCATAAATGGGTGTTGAATTTTATCGAAAGCTTTCTCTGCATCTATTGAGTTGATCATATAGTTTTTCTCCTTCAATTTGTTAATATGGTGTATCACCTTGATTGATTTGCGTATATTGAAGAATCCTTGCAACCCTGGAATAAACCCCACTTGATCATGGTGTATGATCCTTTTACTGTGCTGTAGGATTCTGTTTGCTAGTATTTTGTTGAGGATGTTTGCATCTATGTTCATCAGTGATATTGGCCTGTAGTTTTCTTTCTTTGTGACATCTTTGTCTGGTTTTGGTATCAGGGTGATAGTGGCCTCCTAGAATGAGTTTGGGAGTGTTCCTCTTTCTGCTATATTTTGGAAGAGTTTGAGAAGAATAGGTGTTAGCTCTTCTCTAAATGTTTGATAAAATATGCCTGTGAAGCCATCTGGTCCTGGGCTTTTGTTTGTTGGAAGATTTTTAATCACAGTTTCAATTTCAGTGTTTGTGATTGGTCTGTTCATATTTTCTATTTCTTCTTGGTTCAGTCCTGGCAGCTTGTGCATTTCTAAGTATTTGTCCATTTCTTCCAGGTTGTCCATTTCTTCCAGGTTGTCCATTTTATTGGCATAGAGTTGCTTGTAGTAATCTCTCATGATCTTTTGTATTTCTGCAGTATCAGTTGTTACTTCTCCTTTTTCATTTCTAATTCTATTGATTTGAGTCTTCTCCCTTTTTTTCTTGATGAGTATGGCTAATGGTTTATCAATTTTGTTTATCTTCTCAACGAACCAGCTTTTAGTTTTATTGATCTTTGTTATCATTTCCTTCATTTCTTTTTCATTTATTTCTGATCTGATCTTTATGATTTCTTTCCATCTGCTAACTTTGGGCTTTTTTGTTCTTCTTTCTCTAATTGCTTTAGGTGCAAGGTTAGGTTGTTTATTCGAGATGTTTCCTGTTTCTTAAGGTAGTATTTTATTGCTATAAACTTCCCTGTTAGAACTGCTTTTTCTGCATCCCATAGGTTTTGGATCATCGTGTCTCCATTGTCATTTGTTTCTAGGTATGTTTTGATTTCCTCTTTGATTTCTTCAGTGATCACTTCATTATTAAGTAGTGTATTGTTTAGCCTCCATGTGTTTGTATTTTTTACAGATCTTTCCCTGCAATTGATATCTAGTCTCACAGTGCTCTGGTGAGCAAAGATACTTGATACAATTTCAATTTTCTTAAATTTACCAAGGCTTGATTTGTGACCCAAGATATGATCTATCCTGGAGAATGTTCCATAAGCACTTCAGAAAAATGTGTATTCTTTAGTTTTTTGATGGAATGCCCTATAAATATCAATGAAGTCCATCTTGTTTAATGTATCATTTAAAGCTTGTGTTTCCTTACTTATATTCATTTTGGATGATCTGTCCATTGGTCAAAGTGGGGTGTTAAAGTCCCCTACTATGAATGTGTTGCTGTTGATTTCCCCTTTTATGGCTGTGAATATTTGCCTTATGTACTGAGGTGCTCCTATGTTGGGTGCATAAATATTTACAATTGTTATATCTTCTTCTTGGATCGATCCCTTGATCATTATGTAGTGTCCTTCTTTGTCTCTTCTAATAGTCTTTATTTTAAAGTCTATTTTGTCTGATATGAGAATTGCTACTCCAGCTTTCTTTTGATTTCCATTTGCATGGAATATCTTTTTCCATCCCCTCACTTTCAGTCTGTATGTATCTCTAGGTCTGAAGTGGGTCTCTTGTAGACAGCATATATACGGGTCTTGTTTTTGTATCCATTCAGCCAGTCTGTGTCTTTTGGTGGGAGCATTTAATCCATTTACTTTTAAAGTAATTATCGATATGCATGTTCTTATTCCCATTTTCTTTATTGTTTTGGGTTTGTTATTGTAGGTCTTTTCCTTCTCTTGTGTTTCTTGACTAGAGAAGTTCCTTTAGAATTTGTTGTAAAGCTGGTTTGGTGGTTCTGAACTCTCTCAGCTTTTGCTTGTCTGTAAAGGTTTTAATTTCTCCATCAAATCTGAATGAGATCCTTGCTGGGTAGAGTAATCTTTGTTGCAGGTTTTTCTCCTTCATCACTTTAAATATGTCCTGCCAGTCCCTTCTGGCTTGCAGAGTTTCTGCTGAAAGATTAGCTGTTAACCTAATGGGGATTCCCTTGTATGTTATTTGTTGCTTTTCCCTTGCTGCTTTTAATATGTTCTCTTTGTATTTAAGTTTTGAAAATTTGATTAATATGTGTCTTTGCATATTTCTACTTGGATTTATCCTGTATGGGACTCTCTGTGCTTCCTGGACTTGATTTACTTTTTCCTTTCCCATATTAGGGAAGTTTTCAACTATAATCTCTTCAAATATTTTCTCAGTCCCTTTCTTTTTCTCTTCTTCTTCTGGAACCCCTATAATTCAAATGTTGGTGTGTTTCATGTTGTCCCAGAGGTCTCTGAGACTGTCTTCAGTTCTTTTCAGTCTTTTGTCTTTGTTCTGCTCTGCAGTAGTTATTTCCACTATTTTATCTTCCACGTCACTTATCCATTCTTCTGCTCAGTTATTCTGCTATTGATCCCATCTAGAGTATTTTTAATTTCATTTATTGTGTTGTTCATCATTGCTTGTTTCATCTTTAGTTCTTCTAGGTCCTTGTTAAATGTTTCTTGCATTTTGTCTATTCTATTTCCAAGATTTTGGTCACCTTTACTATCATTATTCTGAATTCTTTTTCAGGTAGACTGCCTATTTCCTCTTCATTTGTTAGGTCTGGTGGGTTTTTATCTTGCTCTTTCATCTGCTGTGTGTTTTTCTGTCTTCTCATTTTGCTTATCTTACTGTGTTTGGGGTCTCCTTTTTGCAGGCTGCAGTTTCGTAGTTCCCATTGTTTTTGGTATCTGTCCCCAGTGGCTAAGGTTAGTTTAATGTTTTTTGTAGGCTTCCTGGTGGAGGGGACTATTGCCTGTGTTATGGTGGATGAGGCTGGATCTTTTCTCTCTAGTGGGCAGGTCCACATATGGTGGTGTGTTTTGGGGTTTCTGTGGACTTATTATGATTTTAGGCAGCCTCTCTGCTAATGGGTGCGGTTGTGTTCCTGTCTTGCTAGTTGTTTGGCATAGGGTGTCCAGTACTGTAGCTTTCTGGTCACTGAGTGAAGCTGGGTGTTGGTGTTGAGATGGAGATTTCTGGGATATTTTCACCGTTTGATATTACATGGAGTTGGGAGGTCTCTTGTGGACCAGTGTCCTGAAGTTGGCTCTCCCACCTCAGAGGCACAGCACTGACTCCTGGCTGCAGCACCAAGAGCCTTTCATCCATAGGGTCTTGTATTTTTTCTTTCAGCTTTAAGTCCAGAAATTTCTTCTTCCTTTTCTAGAAGTTGTTCTCTGCAGGCATTTAATTCTTTTGTCAGTGCAGCAAATTCTGGTGGATCAGCCCCTTTTAGAGCCAGTCAGCCCTCCTGTTAGGGATTCGATATCCTGCTGAGCCCTGAACCTGAGTCCTTCTCACCACCTCAGGAGGTGCTGTGTCGGTCCTGTATTTTCTTTTCTTTTCTTTGTTTAATGAATTTATTTATTTATTTATTTTTGGCTGTATTTCGTCTTCGTTTCTGTGTGAGGGCTTTCTCCATTTGCGGTGAGTGGGAGCCACTCTTTATAGCGGTGTGCAGGCCTCTCACTGTCATGGCCTTTCCCGTTGTGGAGCACAGGATCCAGACGTGCAAGCTCAGTAGTTGTGACTCACAGGACTAGCTGCTCCACGGCATGTGGGATCTTCCCAGACCAGGGCTCGCACCCATGTCCCCTGCATTGGCACTGCACCACCAGGAAAGCCCTAAAACTTTATTATTTACTTTCCATCTAATCTGACTGGATAACAGAGAACAACTCTACCAGAACAGCCTTCCATTGTTTTTGTTGATTTTATTATATCTTTGTTTATTTAAGAAAACAAAAATTTCTTACTTATGGAGGAGCTAAGGTTCTTTGCAGTCATGTTACTTCTTCTGTTTACTTTAAAAATCTTTCATTCAGGGCTTCCCTGGTGGCGCAGTGGTTGAGAGTCCACCTGCCGATGCAGGGGACACAGGTTCGTGCCCCGGTCCAGGAAGATCCCTCATGCCGCAGAGCGGCTGGGTCCGTGAGCAATGGCCGCTGAGCCTGTGCATCCGGAGCCTGTGCTCTGCAATGGGAGAGGCCACAACAGTGAGAGCCCTGCGTACCGCAAAAAAAAAAAATCTTTCATTGTCATTTTGGATGAATAGGTTACCAAATATTATTCCTTAGTTACTAGTGATTCTATCTTAACCAAGCATTGAAATCACCTGAAAAAGTTTTATATTTTACCTCCTGAAAATTTAATCTTAAATTTACCTTTTTAACTTAAAAATATTTGATATTTCCCAGAGTGCCCTGGAAAATTACAAAAAAATAAAAATATAATTGTTCTTTGATCTGGTAAAAAGAGAGGTACTGGAAATAATAGATTTATCTGATATGTTGCTATTGATGAGTTGCATTTAGTGTTCTTAAATGAAAATAGATGCACAGTCTTCCCCAAGTTAAATCTGTATAGTAAAACATTACTAATGTAAATATTTAAGAAATTGGATGCTGTGTCAAAGTTCCTAACAAATTGTCAATACCTCATAGTTTATGGTATGGTTTTATTTATAAGAGTCCTAGAGCTGCTTTGACTGAAATCATACAACGGTATACAGTAAGTCCCCTGCACAGGAACCTTCAAGTTGCAAACTTTCAAAAATGAGAACATGCGTTTACATGTCCAATCACATAAGTTAGTTCACATGTCTGGCATACATTGTCACATGAGTGTATCCTCTACAAGTGCTTATGCTTTTGTGTGCTTTATTGTACAGTACTGTATACTGTACAGTAGTACAGTATCTTTATTTCAAGCCCAGGATATCCAGAAGCAGTGATGTAGCTGGAACTGCTAAGAAACGCCAAGAATTTGAGGCACAGAGACAGGATGAAGAGAGACAGGAGGAAAGAAGTAACTGAAGAACCAAAAAGATTCACAATGCAGGAAGTGGCAAGGGGATTTTCTTTATTTGAGGAGGTTCCGTTAGTTTTTAAGGCAGAGAACACAAATGTAGAAAAGTATGTAAAGGATGCAGCAGCTGTTCAGAGTGTAATCGAGTGCTACCATGTCATCTATGATGAGAATAAAAGAGCTACTACCCAGATATAACTGGATTGTTTTTTCAAGAGGGTAGATAGAATTGAATCCAGAAAGGAACCAGAACCTGTGTCATCAACATCAGGCATGAATGAAATTACAGCTTGTCCTCCATCTCCTGTTGCTAACAATGCTTCAGCCCTTCCATCTGCCACCTCCTCTCCCTTCTCCAGTCAGTAACCCTTACCTGTTCACTCAATGCCAGCCCCTGTATGTCAGCTGTTTTGTATTACTGTACTTTTCAAGGTACTGCACTGTAAGATAAAAATGTTTATTTTTTGTGTTTGTTTTTTATGTATTATTTTTGTAAAAAGTAGTATAAACTTATTACAATACAGTACTATATAGCTGATTGTTTTAGTTGGGTACTTAGGCTGACTTTGTTGGACTTATGAACAAATTGGACTTAACGAACGCACTCTCAGACCGGAACTTGTTCTTAAGGAAGGGACTTGTAATAGTATTTGTAATTTGAATTTAAGTCCTTCTCAATAAGTGGTTTTCATTTGGGGGACTCACATCACTTATTTATGGAGTTTTATTAATGTACAGATGTTTAGTACTTGCTTTCAACCCAATATCTTTAGTTGATATTCTTCATATATTTTTGGTACTTTCTAAATATGTGTTTTATATGGTTAATTAGGTCTCAAGATTATATTTTATCTGAAGATTATTTTCTCCATAAAGTTTATAATCATCCACTTTTATAAAATAGATTCAATATATAGTCTTCTTTGAAAATGTGTTAATCAGTACATTTATAGATAATTTGGGGAAGATTGACTTTTTTCTTGTTTTATTTGTCACAGAAAGAACAAAATTTCCTTGTCAGTTATACTAGTCTTGTTACAAATGCTCATCAATCTTTCATTTTTGAAAATTATCAATAAAAAGTTAGTCACAGCCATTTTAAGTTTTTGTCATGTACTGACAATTTTTGTTTTACTTCGATGCATCCCTGAAAGTCCTTGCAATCAACTGCAGGCTGAACTGCTTCTTTAACAAAGGACTGTCTCAGTTTCCCATGGAAATGACTATATCAGGTAACTATGGAGACAGGCATTAGAGGGCATTATTTAAGCAACTTAGAAACCATACTAGTGGACTGAGTCAGACTTCCCAAACTTTATTTGAGAAACAGTTGTACTCATGAGACAACTAACCCAAGAAGGGGCAGAGCAAAGATTAATTACACGGGACTAAGTAAACTAATGTGGAACGATTGTGATTTATATTTGGAATATTGTCAATATTTTAATGTTCTATTTTCTGAATGTAAGAAACTTTCTCTTTACTCTTAAACTATTAAAACTCATAGCAATTGAGTAAACTAAGCCTTTGTAAATAGAAGTATTTGTAAATTATGTATTTTTTCCCCTACCTGATAGCTCTGGAATTCAGAAACTATCATTAGTATTTTTAATTCTATGACAATTATCATTTTCTGCATAGGTTCAAAAAGAATCTGTGTTCTTTATTAATAGAACATGGTTGGAAACATTGTTGTGCAGCCAAGGTTCAAGGCCTTGCCTGGAATGTTATATTTGAGAATGATTTAGTCATTTAGTGAGATATGACCAGACACTTTTAAGGATTTAAGGTTGAATTTATGGAACCTATGCTTACAAAACCTTCTTGAGTAAACTGTCTAAGTGTCCAGTTTATACAGTTCCCAGCCTTAAAGATGAGTAAGAGAAGTCACTTCCTGGCAGGCATAGATTGCTTAGGATATTTCAGGGATCTGGAGAAGAGAAGAATTTGCAGGTGAAATCCAAAGGTGAGTTCTTGCCTTGGCTTTAATGCTTCAAGAGGCTTTTAAATGTCTAATCTGAAATTTCTTATGAAAATATCCATCAAACTTAAAAAATCCAGTATGTTAAATTTGTCTTCATGCTGGGAATATATTCCAGAAAATTCTAATGAGACCAACCTTATTTTCTGATCACGAATAGTCTTTCCTTGAGATTATCTTTAATCAATTGAAAGTGGAGGGGAATAGCTGTAGAGAAAAACTTTAATATTTTAATGGAAAATCATAATACACCCTCTGGATACAGGGCCTATACATTGTATTTTATCTGTTTGGCAGGTCTTCATAAAATGCAGGTATTTTATGAATATACAAACTCTATTTTGACTGGTAGAGATTTAATTGGATTCCTCTCCCACCGTGAAAAAAAGCTCTGGTATTTGTAAATTGGGTTAGATTTTGTCATCTAGCATAAACTGTCAAACCTTACCAAACTTTCAATTCTCCCAGTTTCTTTCAAAGTCTGTTAACAATGGTCCAAACTAAGCCAGTGAAGTTATTTTCTTTCCGTTCACCTGCCTTGTTTTGACCATGGTCTAAAATTGTCAAGATAATAACAAGAGCAATATTTTACTTTCTGTATTTTAATTAAACATTTTCATTATTGTACTAAAAAAGACAATACTCTCTGCTTGTAACATGGCATTGGTTTTAGACCTAATTTACTATCTCCACAAAACAAATAATATTTAGGGAAGAACAATAAGGATACTGTTTTGGGAGACTTTTGAAAAGGGTTGTGTGAGGAATTCTTAAGGATATCAGAGACACTTAATCATACAAAGGGATAATATACATCAATTTTTGAATGTTTCAAATCTTTAATCAAATAGAAGGATTAGATTTATAGAAAGGACCTCTAATAAGTGGGTCAAATGGAAAAAACGTTTTGAGCCTATAGCAAATATATATTTCTAACAGTCTGCATTCCTCAAAAATGGAATGCCATTTTTCAGGCCAATGAGCCAATTTCTTCTTTCAGGTAATGAGTCGCTTTCCAAAGGAGATATTTAAGCAGGGTCTGGGTAACCATTAGTCAGTCTTATTATTGTTTCTATTACTATTATTAAACAAAATAGAGTGGTTGGACAAATATTTCTTTAATATTCCTTAAAGTCATAAAATTATGAAATAGTTATTTTCACAGGATAAATATTATACAGAAAGAATATATTAGTAATGAAGTAGATAGACTATACTTTGTCACTTAAATATAATAAAATATTATCAGATATAGTTAAAGGATACTTATAAAGTAAATCTTTGAAATGTAACTCCATTTATTCTACTTTACCTGGACTGTTAAGCTGAAAGTGATACACAGTTACAAATACAATATTCACATTTTCTAAATAATAGTTTTAAAAGTAGTTAGTTTGTTTTCCTTTATTTTCATATGTTTAAAGACAATTTATATATTTTTTCTGTTAACTTTGATAGAGCTTTGTTTTTTCATGCTTTTATATTGACAAGCATTTATATTGAAGGGATATGAATGTTTTGTTTTGTTTTAAATAGATCTTTATTGGAATATAATTGCTTCACAATACTGTGTTAGTTTCTGTTGTACAACAAAGTGAATCAACCATATGCATATATGTGTCCCCAGATCTCCTCCCTCTTGAGCTTCCCTCCCATCCTCCCTATCCCACCCCTCCAGGCGGTCACAAAGCACCAAGCTGATCTCCCTGTGCTATACTGCTGCTTCCCACTAGCTAACTATTTTACATTCGGTAGTGTATATATGTCGATGCTACTCTCACTTCGCTCCAGCTTCCCCCTCCATTTGATCTAACCCATTGGATTTAATAATATGTCTTTTAATTTAACTTACAGCATTTATATTGCACATTTTCTCGGTAATTAAAATGATGTTTAATTAACCACATTAAAAGAAAAAAAATCACATTTTCACTTAGCTCTTAAGAGTGAGGTTTTAGTCTTTCTCTCTTTGTTAAAATTATGATGTCCAAAACTGAAACATTTTTGTAAGTAAGCTCTGCCTACTAGCTCACTTTGCAGATCCATTAAAAAACACATAAACTGAATAATCAAAAAGTGTTTTTCTGTTGATTGTCTGTCTACCCATGAACTATGGATATGCATTCTCCTGGATATTCACAAGCACTCCATTTTTTTCTATTAAGTATTTATTTGTACATTAACTTTTCATGTATTATATTTTTCTCTGTGTGAGTAGCAAACTATAAATAAGCTCTGTAGTTCTGAGGGAAAAATATTAGACCACTATACCTGACCGATCAACAGTAGTATTCCACCCTGAACCCTGGATAGACTAAAGGACCAGAAGTGTGTACAAGAAAGTGGAGTATTCAACTCTTTCAAAGGAGAACTGAGACATGAAACCTAAGAATAATTTTGCTTATTAAAGTGAGGTGTCTCAAAACCATGATTATATAAATAGTAAACCAAAGTCAGAGGACCATCCTCTGATAAAGATTTGGTGAATATGGCAACAGAGCACAGAAAAATGGGGGAAAGTTGAAAGTGAAGAACTATAACAGTGCAGGAGAAAATGCTATATCCCTGTTATTTCTTTGTCTCCTTCAGGCTGTAGCTCAGTTTAAGCCAAACACTAAAATTTTATCATGATTACAGAAATAAATCCCAACCTGGAACCCAATGACATCTTAAATTATTTAAATTCTTGTATGAAATAACAATTCCAGTTTGCTTAACTTTGAAACCTAATTAATACCATATTAACCATAGCAAAGACACTTTAATACTATTACAAATGATAATACACTAGATATACAAAATTTTTATATGTTGCAATTAAAAGAGTTCACTATCTCCATCATTAAATTGAATATTTCTTGTGGAAACTGAAATTAATCTACTACATGAGTTGCTTTTTTTTTTTTTTTTTTTTTTTGCAGTACACGGGCCTCTCACTGTTGTGGCCTCTCCCGTTGCAGAGCACAGGCTCCAGACGCGCAGGCTCAGCGGCCATGGCTCACGGGCCTAGCCGCCCCGCGGCATGTGGGATCTTCCCGGACCGGGGCACAAACCCGTGTCCCCTGCATCGGCAGTCGGACTCTCCACCACTGCACCACCAGAGAAGCCCTACACGAGTTTCTTATGATTACTTTTTCGTATTTTGACAGCCACTGTAAATTGATTACATATTCTCATTAAGTAGAGTTATTGAAACTATTTAAAAACTATCAACGATCTTTCAGGTGATTGTAGTCAGAGATTATGCAATTAAAATAGATATTGCTATATTATCTGAAATAAAGGCACATATATTTATAAACAATGCTTGACTTGTGATCTATAAGGTAAACATGCTTTTCACTATTCTTCATTATCTTCATTCACTGACAATTTATTTTCATTATTTACTCATTGATTTTATAACAAATATTTTAAAAATACTTACAAGGGGAAATAGCTAACAAATTCCTACCCTCACTTAGTAGGGACATTAGTTCAAAGAAACCAGACTTTGGGCTGGATGACACTGTAAACAAAGATTGCTACACACCATTTCAGTTCTACAAGGATCAAACCATCAACAACCACAGTCACCTACCACCGATAGTATACCTTGAGGAGAATTCAGGATGGAGAAAAACAGGAAGCATTCTATGCTTTGGATACTGGCCCTAAAAGGTTAGAATGCCTAACTAAGGAATAATTTCAATGAACCCAGTTTCTTGTATCTTCCTATATATAGAAAAGAACTAAAATCATTAACTTGAGATGTCTGTTCTTTGTGATGGGTAGTAAATTTTGAATGTTTGACTACGTGTTTTCTTTTTTTTTCCAGCAAGTTTTCATCCATATCCTGTCTCCTTCCTTACCTCTTCAGAGAAGTTCTTCAGAACTATCTAAGAGGCTCTCTCATGTGCTATAGTCCTCAGTAAGATCCCCCACCAAAAGCTTAACTCATAACTTTTACGTTGTGCATTTTTCTTTCAGTCAAAAATATCTAACTACAGAATATCCCAGGAATGGAAGAGAGAGATCTCAAAAGAGTGCATGGCAAACAAAAATTCCAAAGAAGGGTTCAACAGGCAAGGAGGAATAAGGTCTATTGTCTAAATCACCATTTTTGACTTCCAAATTATCTGGGTTGGATTTACTCTAAAGTTACTAAAGCTTAAGATTCAGGCCTCCTCATTTGTAAAGGTAATTTTTAAAGCTCCTGAAAGAGGCTTTAGAAATGTCTTCACACGATCATATATTTTTGTAATGTTTAAAATTCTAAATTAGTTTTGCATTCTCAAACACACAGGACACATTGCAAACCAGATTTACCCAAAAGTTGGATACTCTTTTTGTGGTTTAATTTTTATAAACAACGTATCATTGCAATTTTAGTATATTTGCTGCTGACTGAGCACAGGAACATTGTATCAGAAAAATAGAAATTGATTGTCCACAGGTCACTAGGAAATTCACAGAATTGTAGGCAAATATTAAGATTAGGACATAGGCAGAAACAAGAGTCTAGGGTAGGCCAAAGCAGCTTGGTTAGCCAAATTTAGGGCATTTCTTCTGAGAACTGCTGCCAGTAGCTCTGACAAGGGAGTGTACAGATTGTGCCTCCACCAGCTCCCATCTCCCACTTGGATGTTGCTACCACTGCTCTTCTGGCCTATCACAAGAATAGATTTTCCACAGACCTCCTCCTTGCTACATCAATCTCCAGTTCCTGAATCAAAGTCAGGAATGGGTTAATCAAATTGTCAGAGAGCAGAAAATGAATGAAAACTCTTCAGCAATAAAAAAGTGAAAATTAACTTAGAAGAAAAAGAAAAAAAAAAGTCACCCTGCCATTAATCAGAGGAGACATAGGTCAAAACAGCTGCAAAATGAACAGAAAACATTTCCCCCACTAAAGTCATACTAAACCTGTAAAATGCCATAACGATTCCTGTTTGATTGATTAACTCTTTCTTACCAACAATGCCACAGATCTATTCCTACCAATTCCTGGGGACACCTAATAGCTAAACACCTAATAGCTAAATCAATCTCAATCCTGAGAAAAGCAACCAATCCAGAACTGATGCCTGCTTCTCTGAGGTCCACTGCAGAATCCTTCAACAAGAACCCAAACCTTATAAAAGAAGCTGGCTTTTTCTCACTGAGTGCACTCCTCTGTCCTGTGGATCAACTTCCCTTGTTATGAGTCAATAAATCTGATTTTGTTGGACTACAGGTTGGTTTCGGTGGTCCTTGGCTGATTAGCCATTAATACCGAATCAGCCAATGCTTTAGCAAAGCAGGGTTGGATAAATGTTTTTCTGGTGTCACTATTTCAATATGGGATATGAGTTCTCCTTCACATAAGTATCCATAAGGTGCTAAATAACCAAGAGAAGACTTCTTGAGTGTTGAAATTTTGAAAAATAAATGGTAATTATTCACTACCATTCATCCCTTTGATTTTTCCAACATCATTATCACACTTTCTGCTTGCATTCTACCAAAAAAAAAAAAAAAAAAGGATAAATACAATCTCCAAGTCTAACAATTTCCAATTCTGAAATTAATCTTAACTTTGTTTAATTTGCTTTATATACACTGCCTCTCCTTCAGTTCAGACTACTTCACATAGTAGATCTTCAAAAAACATTCTGGAAAAGAATGAATGGACTACAGATTCAATCTGCCCTTAATCACATAGCTTCATAACTGGATTTTCTGTTTCTTGTCTTGACCTTTTCCAAAGAACCCCTTCCACTAAAAAAAAAAAAAAAAAAAGTTACTTCTTATAAATGCAAACTTATATGCTTAAAATATTTAAGCATAAAGTCCAAAATAAATTTATAAAAGTCCCAAATTCTCACTGTCCTTTGATTTTCTCACAGATCTCCTCTGGCTGTAACACCTACTAGTTTTATTTATCTTTGAGCCTTACCTATTAACTCTATGTTAATTATTTCCAGAAGTATGCCTGATAGTGTAGCACTCTGCTTCCACATTATAAGGTTCAGGACATTATATTGTAATTGCCTACCTACATGTTTGTAACCCCAAGTATGTCAAACTCTGTGGGGCAGGAACTCTGCCATGGTTGTTACAGTGGATCTTCCTGTTTTGATCTTATTCTCAGTATAAGTTAGGAGCAGGTATTCTGTGGCTTTTGTTCTTGACACGTACCTTTCTTTTATACTGCTGGAAAAAAAAGCACCTTCATATTTACTGACCATTTATACTATTTTAGAACAAAGAGCAACATCTGGTTTTTCAATATCCTAAGCCTCTAATGGCATAATTTGAATTTATATCCTGATCTTTTGAATTCCAGTGCTATGTTACCTCTGCTATATTATTTTACTCAGAGTTAAATAATGAAGTGCTTGATGTTACAACATACATTTATTTTCAAAAACATAATTATATCCATATAGCAGGTACTAAAAAATATCAGAGAAATACTCTTAAAGATGAAATAATTAATCTGAAACAGCTCACCTAATATATTGATAATCTATTAAGTAAAGAGACCTAATTACCTACATAATTAAATAAGTTATTGAGAGTTCATTTTAATCTAGGTTAGTAATCCAAATATATGGCTTAGTATATCCTTTCTTCAACTTCAAATTGAACAACTGAAGCTATATCAAGTAATTATTTTTGTTTTACATGTCCTGCCAGGCAAAACTTTATGTTTAATTAATTAATTAATTAACTAACTAATGATATATTTGTTACACTTAATTATATTTTCATGTCATACCATTTTTCCACTTAATGAATGCTTACTATCAGATTAAAGTCAACCAAATATTAATATTTTTAATTCTTAAAATATTTCCAAATACCCAGTAGATTGAATCATACTGTACTGATCTGAACTTAAAGATGTATCTTTAAAAATTAAATATTTACATTTTATAATATTTTATTTTATAGAATGCTTGCTCATGTGTGAGAAAAATATGACGATATTTTTGAAAAATAGTACAAGATTCAGGTGGATTGACATGGAAGGTGGGGTAAAAGAAGTTTTGGCTGGTAGCTGAGTATGAAAATAATGTTTTGTTTTGTCTTCTTTCATGGCAAGAGCTGAGCTGACTAGAAAAGTCTTAAGAGATCAATATAGCATGAGAACAATTATAAGGCACAATAGCCTATGGCTCTGACAAGAGAAACTAGGACTAAATTGCTCTAATTGAGAGAAAAGCTAAAGACAGACAAGGTCCTTAAGTGGATCTGAACTTCCCAGGATAGGCATTCACTGTGTGATAATAGGAAAATGACCAAGATGGCAGCCTTAATGTTCCCCAGAGCTTGACTTAATTTTCTACTGGCTTCTTGCTGACTCTATGCTCCTGATCTTCCTTTCCTTAAAGCATTTATATAAAACAAACAAACAAACAATCCTGTAATTATAACTTCTTTCTCTGCCCCTTTGGGACATATATAAAGCCTGTGAAAATCCTCTAGCCAGTCTGAAAAGCCAGTAATATCTTTTTCAATGATGTGGGAACCACTTCTTTGACATGTAACATATCAAAAGAGATAACATGCCCATCTCTCAGTCTCTGTGGGAGGGTAAGAGCCTAACATTGATAGGTGCCAATTAGCCAGCACAGGTGGCCTAATCACAGAGAAAAACATTTGTAAACTCAAGAATAACTCAATACATCCAACACATCTTATTGAACATCTTCCCACTAACATTCTTTAATAGTTTCTACTAGCTCACTCCAGTACTTAAAAACTCTGCCACTTTTTGTTTCAACAGAATTGAGTTCAGAGTTCTGGTCTCTTTCTCCTACTGCAATGAATAAAGTGTTCCTTTCCTGTATAAAATGGTCCATTTCAATTTTTGCTTTGACAAAAGAAAGTTGGAAAAGATTACTATGCTTTGTGAAAAATGGTCAATGGTGTCTGGTGGAGAAGGACATTTGCCACTTTACGGGCTAAATATCAATGTTCAGCATGCAGGATTACTGGTTCTAGAGAAGGCCTCTAATGATGATCTCTGGGAACAAGGTCTGAATGAAGGCACAGGGAGCACTACAGAGTAGGAGAATTCTCAGCCTCATGGGGAATTCTCAGCCCTCAGAGGGAAATAACAGTTCTTTATACACCAAGGGTAAACAATGGAAAAGAATGAATATATATATATATATATATATATATATATATATATATATATATATATTCAGTTGTATAACTGAACCACTTTGCTGTACACCTGAAAATAACACAACATTGTAAATCAACTATACTCCAATAAAATTGTTTTTAAAAAAATTATGAAAAAGAAAATGATTTGGATCAAAATTACATTTTGAGCAAAGTGGTCTCTGGAGCTAAGCTATAAGAAGTAGACATAATTATCTTGTGCCCTGACTTTCCCTTCAGGCTGGTCTGGCTAATTATTTTAACATGACACTGATGACTAACTGGTGCCTATAAATAGTGCAGATATTTATAGCCATTTATATTTTTAATTTACTTCCAAAACAAAACTGTGTGTTGTCTGCAGGTTAAAAAAAATATGTGCTTTGAAGTAACTGAGTTCCAAATATCTGTGATGTGGAATTCAGTGGCTTAATTTAAAAACTGAGATAAAATAGTTATGTACTTATCCATACTGATTTGTTATTTTGTAAGAATTAAATCATTATGACAATGTTTTCAATTTGATAATTTGCAAAATTTTAATATGCATTTAGAGAAAAGTGCCCATTTACATACAATTTACAGTTATAGTCCACAATTGAGCTATTCCAGGAAGCTATTGATGAGTTTTTCTTAATTAGCAGAATAGCTTCTTGATCAATTCTCAAAGTTTCAACCAAATCTTTCCATTTCCAAAAACAAAAGGCACTTTAAATACACGTACATGCACATCCCTTACAGAAAAATATTCACATTATTGTATTGAAGAATATCTAAAATCCTACTCTCCACTCAGAACACCTGAGAAGTTTATTGTACAGTTAAAATGGTTAGATGTCCTTGTTTACCCAGGATGAGTACAGTTTATGCTAGTTGCCCTAACATAATTAGTGGCAATGTCCAGTTTTGTTTTTCAAAGTATCACAATTTTAACAACAAATTACATGGTCACCCCAAACATATTTAACCATTTGTATTCCATATTTGCAAGCACTCTCAATAAGAAAGTATAAGAAAAATTTTCATTAGCAGAAACCGGTAACAGCAAACATTAAATGTTTCATATGAAACCAATCTTTCATAAAACTATACTTTTCATAATTATTTAATTTATCATTGAAGGCACAGTGAGCTTTCTCCTATTGTCATTTTATCCTAAGATTCTGACACAAGCTTGTTTCGTAAGAGATTTAATCGATTCTACCAACACTCTCTCTGTGGCTAGATTTCATTTGAGGGCGTTACTTTCATCCTTTCTAGATTTATGTTGATCTTTTCTACACACAGGTGTCCTTTGCTCACCTCTGAATCAGCCTCCAAAAGGGAAGGAGACACTGTGAAAAGTTTTCCCCCAAAATTATCATGGTCGTCTTTTCTGGTGTATTTTACTACTGAAAGGTTTCAATCAATGCCTTTCTGGAATCCTCAGTTACAAAACTTGGCTCATGTTCCCATTGCAAACATGTCTAGTGAATTGTCCACAATTACAGTGGGCCATACAAAGAGCCAGAGTGTGGCTATGTATATACTATCAATCTCCTCATAAATATTAGCACCCTTAACTCTTCCTGCATTAAAACTCAGGCAGAATATAAATATCAGTATTCCAGGTTTTAAACAATTTTGGAAATTTTGCAAAATATTTATTAAAGCAAAGGGTCCATTATTTTTAAATAAATGTTACTATAATACTAAAATGGTAAAATTATATGTAGAAGAAAAAAACTAATACTATAAGTTATGCAGTTTTATCCATGTTTTGAAAGACAATAGTCTTTAATGTAGGGGAAAATATTTAAGATTAGGAATATCTGAACATACTGACAATTAGATAATTTATTGATTCAACAAATATGTATTTATATCCTCTCTAATCAAGTCTCAAGGACTATACTCAGCATTAAAGAAATGGTTAAAATATACGAGTCATAAATATTCACTTGGACTCAAGCAAAATCATAATGGTCTTAAATGATCCCTTATTTCTGAGAAATACTTGAAAATATACCAAAATATAAGTAAAGGAAAACGTGAGATAAATCACAGAAGTGAGAGTAATGTCAATCCTTAAGTGTGAATTTTCTAAGCTTCCCTATACAAAGTTAATTCAAATATTTTCAAAATCAAAAATTAAATTTAACATATATATTTAAATACTGTGGCTTATTGTACAGTTTTGTTCCCTTGCTTCTTTTCTTTCTGTCATAACTAGAGAGCTTTTTCATCAGCATTGCTACCTAGGTATCACCCTCCTCTAAATTGTTGGATTTCCTCATGTTATCAAACTTGGTCCACTTTTCTTGTCAATAGTCTCTCCCTAGGCGAACTCTCAATTTTACTTTATTTGAATACTATATTTATGCTGTGATTTACAAATTTATATCTTCAGGTCACACCTCTCTTCTAACACGTATATCCAACCTTTCACCTAACACCTTCATTTAGGTATCTCAGAGATATTTCAAACTTGATATAATTAAATTAAAACATTTTATTTTTGTCTTTCACAAAATTTGTCCCTCTCCAAACCACTCTAAATAAGATTAGCATCCTTCTCTTGCTCAAACAATAAATTTAGAAAAGCCATAACCACTGCCCCTCTTATTTACTAGCCAGCTTCCAATCCATTACCACATCCTGTCAATTCTTCCTTCTAAATAAATCAGATCCATTTCCACTGTAGTCCTACCCATAGTCAGCTTGAGCTTAACTTTATGAGACTAATAAATGTTTGCTGGTTTTCTGTTTCACCCAGAATAAAATCCTAACTTTACCACATCCTAGAATGCATTGTATTACCTCTGTCACCTACCTTTCTTACCTCATTTCTATTTGCTACTTGACATTTAGATTTACTTTCTCAAATATATCAGGATCTTTCACATAGCAGGACATTTGCAACTTGCAATGTTCTACTTCTCTTCCTGCTGTTTGTTTGGTTAATTTTTTCTTTGTCCTGTATTAATGAGTTTGAACATCTCCTTTATAGAAAAGCCTTCCCTGATCATTCTATTTAAATGCAAGTTCCCCTCTCCATTCTAACTTAGCACTTAACTTATTTTTTGCATGTATTTTGTTAAATATCACAATTATTTTGTCGCTTTTTCAATCTATCTTCTCCACAATATTGTAAGATCTGTGAAGCTAGATAATGGGATATATGAATTATTTTTAAAACTATGCTATACATCAAAACATCATCTCTATGGAAAGATTATAAATGATGTTATTTTTTGTTTGGTAGTATTCCAAATTTTCTAAGTGAATATGTGTCATTTTGAAATGTTAACATTTTAAAGATAGCTTAAAAATATACAGTGATTATAAATGCTATTACTATTAAATTGATTACTCACATACACTGAATTGGTAATGTACTAACTATAGGAGTTTCAATAGGCATATTAGAATTATACAGCTATAATAGTATGTAGTTCACAGTCCTTTTCTTTCCTGATGATTAAATTATTTTATACTAAAGAAAAAACAACATAGAGCTGAAAACAAGTAGATACTTTGAATGAACTAGGCACATATATCCACTAAATATGTGATTTTATAATTTATTTAAAATTGAAACTAAACAAATTATTCATGCAATGTGATCATTTGACTGTAATTCATGATCATAAATATAACCAGAAACAAATTTGATTATTTTTACAAACATAAAAAATACTAACCACTTTAAACATTAACATTTAACCTTACATTTCATGTTGCAGAGACATTGTTTTCTTTGCACAAAACCTATATATAATCATAATTGTTATTCTTACTACCAATCACAGGAGCCACCTGTTCTAAGTGCACTGACATGCAGCCATACAATTGGTTTCACACCATAGTCTGAAATAGATATACCATTTTCATCATCTGATTATAAACAGTGAAAAGAACCTAAAATTCAATGGCATAAATGAAAACAGAAGAAGAAAAACATATCTATGAAGTAATGGATTGAGTGTCATTTTGTGGAAAAACATAAAAGAGAGCACTCTTACTATATCAAGATGTTGTTACCAATTTATCTGCAAATCACACTTGAAAATGTTACATATGTTGTGCTATTATGTTGCACAATATGTGTAGATTAGATATTTATTATCAAGGAGATTTACTGTATCTTCTCTGAATTTACTGAAATGAAAAATTAAACCAAAATGTCCTTATCCTTTTCTCAGAATATGAATTGGCTATAGCAGCAAATATATAATATTAATATACAAATAAAACAAAGTAATGATTTCAGCCATGGTCTTACAATAATATTTAATGTCATTAATTATTCTAAATATTCTTTGTTTATTATGCATAAATTTTACAATAAAACTACTGAAATATTAAAATGACTTTAAATGTTTTCTAGCAATGCCTTATGAAGTTGTTAGATTTTCCTAACTTTTACTGCTTTAAATACCGGGTGGGTGCCACTTGCCCCAGAATTTGGGGGTGCCCCAAATTTTCCTTTTGAAAGTTATAATGGCAAGTTCATTCAGCCAGAATGTCAATAAGGGTGATGGTTAAAATGTGCTTATCTAATAATTTTGGTGGAAGTGGGTCCTAAGAAAGTACATTATAGACATATTATGAAAGATGAATATGATATTTTGAGCAAAGTGGTCTCTGGATGGCTTCTTGTTGGATGAGTTCTCTTAAGAACTCATCCAAACACTAACTATGAGACCTTCTTTTTTTTTTTTTTTTTTTGCAGTACGCGGGCATCTCACTGTTGTGGCCTCTCCCGTTGTGGAGCACAGGCTCCGGACGCGCAGGCTCAGCAGCCATGGCTCATGGGCCCAGCCGCTCCACGGCATGTGGGATCCTCCCAGACCGGGGCACGAACCCGCGTCCCATGCATTGGCAGGTGGACTCTCAATCACTGCGCCACCAGGGAAGCCCTATGAGACCTTCTTTGAGCCTACCGCATAATAAAAATTTAAATTATGTATTCACCATCATTTTTTCACTGTCTTTCCAGATATCTGGATTTTTAGTTTTAGCTGTGACTACTGATGCCAAAAGAGCTTTCCAAAATTCATAATTAATTATTTATTCAAATGGCCACTAATTACAATATACTCTGTGGAATTTCTGAAATAAAAATGCCTCTCATCAAGGAACACATAAATGAGTTTGGAACTCTGTAGTGTCTGAATAACTATCATATTCCCACAAATAAAAATATCCAAGCTGATGGATTGACCTCTCCATACATCATCCACCACTTTGGTCACACGTCCTACAGAAATTGATGGATTTGATAATTTTATAATAGAATTTAGAGAACTAAAAGGCAATCTTTGTGCTGAATGTGTAGCCATCAACAATATTCATGTTTAAGTCAATACTCTTAAAGCACATACAATAATCATATGCATATCCATGGGAACGGCTGACTGACTTTGGGTGGACAGTGGGGAAAATGAGCTACTGGAAACTGAGTATTTTATTTTAGAATGTTCTTCCTTTTTTTTTTTTTTAATGAATTGATTTTCAGAAATGCATGTCAACTTACTGTTTTTTGTGTTTTTTTTGAAGGAGTTCCTGAGAAGAAATTAAGAATTTATGTTTGATAGAGAATCTTAACTTTGAAATGTGTACATACTTCTATTCTAAATTAGTGTTTAGTCCTCTGGAGTTTCTTTTTCTAAAAGTTTCAGTTTCTTAAATCAATTTATTTATATCATATTTGTTTAGCCATTGAAATCTCTTAATTTTACTTTGTTTGTATTTCAACATTTGTACTTCACTATTTAAAGTTCGACTTCTTTAACATTTTCACATTTTAGTTAAGCTGCTTTAACTATTTCTCTACACAATGTTTCCTTTTTACTTTGCTAATGAAGCCTGTCCCAAGTGTGTTTTAGAGAAACAATTCAAACTGTGTGTTTGAGGAAAGGGTGTTTCAGTGATCAAATTGTTTCTTTATTGTAGGACTTCTTAGAGCCTTGCATAAATACAGTGTGAATCTCTAAAAGGTAAATACAGTGTAGAGTATTGCTGATACTTATTTGACCATCAGACTTACTAGATTCACAAAAATATCCAATAAGTTTGTAATATATCCTGGGAAATGCACACGATGAGGTCTGAAATGTCATGTTGAACAGAATTTGGCCATTTGTGTGAGAGTTTATTTCTGGATTCCTAATTCTATTCTATTTATCTATGTCTGCCTTTATGCCAGTACCACACTGTTTTCATTACTTTAGATTTGCAATATGGTTAGAAATAAGGAAGTGTGAAGTCCCCAGCTATATTTTTCTTTCTCAATATGGTTTTGACTATTGTAATTTCATATTAATTATCAGATGAATTGTGTCTATTTCTGCAAAAAAAATGCCATTGGAATTTTGATAGGTTTGTATGGAATCTGTAGATCAATTAGGTGGTATGGACATCTTAACAATATTCCCTCATTCAGTCCTTGAAAACAAAACGTCTTTCTATTTATTTGTGTCTTTCTTAATTTCTTTCAGCAATGTTTTATATTTTTTCAGTGCACAAGTCTTTCACCTCCTTGGCTAAGTTTATTTCTAAATATATTTTTAAATGCTATTGTAAATGAGATTGTTTTCTTAATTTCCCTTTTGGATTGATCATTGCTAATGTATAGGAAAAAATAACTGATTTTTGTGAGTTGATTTTGTTTCCTGCAAATTTGCTGAATTGCTTTTTTTGTTCTAATATTTTTTGTAGAATTGTTAAGGTTTTGTGCATACAAGATCATGTTATCTACAAAAAGATAATTTTTCTACTTCCTTTCCTACTTGAATGCCGTTTATCTTTCTCTCTTGCCTAATTGCTCTAGCTAGAATTTCCATTACTGTGTTGAATATGGATGAGATAGAGCATCCTTGCCTTATTCCTTATCTTAGAGGGAAAGCTTTCAGGTTTTCACCATTGAGTATGATATTGGCTGTGGGTTTGCCACGTATGGCCTTTGTTATGTTGAAATAATTTTCTTCTATTCCTAGATTGTGCGGTATTTTTATCATGAAAAAGTGTTGAATTTTGTTAAATTATTTTCTGAATCAAATGAAGTGATCATGTGGTTTCTGTCCTTCATTCTGTTAAAGTGGCTTAATATGGTTAATGTGACATTTACCAATTTTGTTGATCTTTTCAAAGAACCAAACCTTGGCTTTCTTGATTTTTTTTCTATTGTTTCTCTATTTAATTAATTTCTACTCTAATCTTTATTATTTTCTTCCTGATGTGAAATTTGGTTTTAGTTTTTTCTTTTTCTGGTTCTTTGAGGTGTAATGTTAGGTTGTTGATTTGAGATTTTTCTCCTTTTTTAATTTAGAAATTTCCACTATATTAATACCATTTTTGCTGCATCTTGTAAGTTTTGGTATGTTGTGATTCCACTTTTATCTGTCTCAGTGGGGAGACAAAGTGGGAGTGAGAGTTAGATGTACACTATGAGTATTCCTTCAATTATTTTAATACTTATTGGTCAATAGACGTTTATCATGTCTTGGGTTCCAACACTGCATATTATTTTTCTACAAATAAGCCAGTTCATTTAGGTATTCATTCAGGTATTTGGGGGTATTAATTGCCATTTTGTGAGGATTCAAGTCACCTACGGTAAGTCTCACATGGTGAAGAATTGAGGTCTTCAGCAAAAACCATGTGAGTGACCATACTGTAAGTGGATTGTCTTGCCTCTGTAAAGCCACCATATGAATTTACCCCTGACAACAACTTAACTGTAATCACTGCTTAGATCCTGTTTCAGAACCACTCAGCTAAACTATGCTAACACTTCTGACCCATAGAAATTGTGAGATCATCAATGGTTATTGTTTAAAGCCCCTAATTTTGGATTGATTTGTTGTATAGGAATAGATAACTAGTGCTAATATATATCTATAGTCACTTGACTTTTGTTTTGAAATTTGTTTTTCTCTCACTTGTTCTCTCATTTAGGAAATTATCACTTCAAATTTTGGCAGTGTTGTGACTCCTTTTATCTGGATATAGGCATTTGTAGTTCCATTATCTATATCACCTATTTTCCTTCAGTTCTTAAAATGATGAGTCACTGTTTTCTGGCTCCATTGTTGTTTTGTTTTGTTTTCCTTGAAAAAGTGGCTGACAAACATTGTTGCTCTTTGACATTAATTTCTTTTAAAAATCCCAATTCTGAATGCTTTTAATATGTCTTCTTCCTTTGATTTTAGTAATTGTATTCTAATAGTCCAGATATTTTATATTTATCTTCATTTTGTTTGGTTTCAGAGTACTCTCTCTGTGGCTTGATACATGTTACATGTCTGATAGAATTTGAGTTATCACCTTTTCTTTTGGGTTCATTCTTATTATTTCTCTCTTGTGGAGACCTCACATTTTATATATTATTGACCATTTCCTATGGCTCCTAAATTATTTCCTGTGTATTATAACTTTTTGTCTCCCTATGCATGTTTTGGATTCCCTTCTCTAAGGCAGTCAATTATTTTTATTCAAGGTAGTTATGTTTTATATAAAGTTAGCTGTGGGCACCGAATTAGTGAATACTGAATCATTGCTCCCTGGGAAATACAGGGTTATATTCCTGAAAACATTTTTATCAATTACTTAATAAATAACCTTGTTTTATTCATGTTTCTGTTTAAAGACACCTTATTTAATACACATTGTTGATTAAACAACATCCAACTCATAGCTAACAGCTCTACAGCTCATGCTTGAAAGAAGTCTATCTGGGCTTCCCTGGTGGCGCAGTGGTTGAGAGTCTGCCTGCCGATGCAGGGGACATGGGTTCATGCCCCGGTCTGGGAAGATCCCACATGCCATGGAGAGGCTGGGCCCGTGAGCCATGGCCGCTGAGCCTGCACATCCGGAGCCTGTGCTCCGCAACGGGAGAGGCCACAACAGTAAGAGGCCCGCGTACCGCAAAAACAAAACAAAACAAACAAACAAACAAAAAAAGAAGTCTATCTAACATGTATTTTCTCCATGTGGCACATCACAGCCTTCTGCACTTACGAACACTACACAGCATTTAAGAACTTTGCTTTGGGACCATTTTAAACAGTGAAATTAGCAATAGAAAGAACAATAATGCAAGAAATGTGTCACTAGACCACAAAAGGACACTTGTTTGCAATATTAGAACTGATACAAGGAAGCAGAGGGCTATCTTATTTGATCTCGGTTGGGAATGTGTGCATGAGTGATTCAAAATCTCCACTGTTCTGCATAAACTTATGTCAGTGAATGACCATGAAACACCACAAATATTGACTTTGGAGTTACAAATACATTTTACCAAATAGGTGAATTTGCAAGTTGGGAATCTGCAAATAGAGAGGATTTATTGTATACCCCAGTGTAATAATACATATTCAGCACTGTCTAATCCATTGATATATCCATACATTAGGCACTTTATTTTAGTTTATTTGTATGTTTTTATATAGTTACTAGTTTTCTGCCAAAATTGTCAATATTACCTTCTAATTCCTTAAGTATATCAAGCCTAATTAAATAAAAAAATTTTTTAGTGACATTGATATCACCTGACTTCTCTCTGTATCATTCCATACTATCTGTTACTTCTCTTGTTTTTCATCATACAACTTCCTAAGATATGTTTAATAATTTTTTACATCTACACTATATGTTTTGAAAATGTTACAGATAATTTGCAACTCTGTGTGATGTTATCTTTCTCCAAAAGGGATTTCACTGAATTCTAGATCACTAGGCTATGAGCACTAGCAATACCAGGTCACTTTAATCCATTGAGAGTTTAGGATGAGTCAAAATTAGTCTTCATTCCCTCTGAAAGTTGATTTATTTAAGTTCACAGTACCCTCTTGTTCCCAAACCAAGACTATTTAATTATGCTTAACTTTTCATTTTTCAGCTATGCTTTCATGAATAGACATATCTTAAATGCTTAACCTATGTAGTCCCTGCTTCTTACAGATTTCCATCTGTAATTTCTTCCTAAATTCTATCTCCTTGATTTCTTCAAACATACTTTAATATATTTTGTGTAGCTTTCATAGTTATTTCCAGGAGGAATTTGGGGCTAAAGCATATTGACTGGGTGCTTGGCTATTTCCCTCCATTTTTGGTAGTAGTTGGTGAGGCCAAACTTCTATTTCTCCATTTTAATTCATGACAAGTATCAAGCAATATTACTAAGAGAATATTTCTATCTCTGCTATTTTAGAGTGAGGTTAGCAGGTATATTTAGCTCATAAGTAAGGAACACATTATTCTTCAGAATAAAATGAAAACACAACCTTGATTTTACTTTAATGAGAATTGTAATCTAACCTTTCAATATAGAAGCTCTATCATTGTTGCTATAATATTAAAATGTAAGTTCACTATGAATGTGCATAACTTAAAATGTTAATTTTTAAGTATACTGCTTACCCCATAGTCAATTCCCAAACAAGAGATTTTGACTAAATAAATAGTAGAAATTGGAACATCTCAATAAATTTATCTTCAAAAATATTGTTCTCAGTACAATTATTTTTCTTTTCTTTAAGAATATATAGATTTTACATGTTTTAAGTAAACTACTTTTTAATCATTTGAGCTTTTACATGATTGCTTTCTGAGTGAATAACATATTAATCTAAACAACTCAGTGTCCATGGATATTCTAATTCAACTGCTTAAAATTATAATACACTTCATTAGAATATGTAACATTTCCTTATGATGATAAAGTGCATCTGTTTAGATTCTGAATGTTGTGTGAAGACAAATGTCATAGTTGTCATAACCTCAGTAAGAAAGTAAATGAAGATCTAGAACTTACTGTCTTTAAAATGTATCCCTTTTTACGAAAAAAAATCAAAGGGGCAAAGAAATAAACTGATGTTAATTGGTAATTTTGACCTGGAATAAAAGTTGTAGAATGTACTATATGTATTATGTCCAACCCTAATCTGAAACGAGAGGCAGCAAGTGTGATCATCTTACTAGCAAAATTCCTTAGAGCTTTGGCATGAGCAGGAAAACCAATAAAAATCACTTTTCCTGTTGGTTGCAGTATTTTAAAATTAGTCCGTTTTTAACAAATAGACAAGTGGTTATTTTCAGAAAATAACTTTTCCTATTTACTTACAGATAAAATGCAAAAAAAATATTAATTCCAAGAGAAGTTAATAATAAATCATGTAGTATATGAGAATGAGAAGCAGCAAAATTTTGATGTATCACATGAACATCTTTTGTAATATTTGCAAAGTATCTAGATGGTTCACTTAAGTCTTTATTCTTATTGCTAAGGATTATGCATGTGACAAAAGTACAAGTTAAATATGTCAATGAGAGGGAAAAGGAAGAACACAGAAACTATATATCATTAAGATTCACTTGAAACACATCATAATATAACATCATTTTTTGCTGTATGCTTGAAATAAACAAAAACAATAAAAAGCTGAGCTAAGCTAAGGTAATATTTTGCATTTTCTAGAATCCCAGACAAAATCAGAACAATGAAGTTGATTGAAGACTAAAGTTTGAATATACAAACTGCTGAATTTACAATCAGCAAATATTTCACATTTTTATGATTTACAGCTGTGTTTAAATAAATCTATCTAATTATACTGAAGCCTGCCATGTAATTATGGACTAATCCCATTTGCATGCTTAGAAAATGATAACAATGAGCTCCACTGGGCAATAAAGATTTAGATAAACAAATTGAGAAGTTTCTGCACTAATCCTAGGTATTTTTTATGATTTTTATTTGGCTCCCTGCTTCCAACAGATCATGTTTTTGACCTTAAACCAAAAGAAAGAAAGACAGATAAGTCAATGCTTGACACTTCCCCACAAAGACTGGACCATCTGGACGTTTTATATTTGTAACAGGTGCTTCTGGGATTTAGAGCCTAATTCTGGCCCAGATTCTGTTCTGTATGGGTGACTCTGTTGCTATGTGCAATTGTGCATTGCATTAATTGAAGAGAATAGAAAAGGCCAAGTACAGCAATTAGTTAGTTGATCATGCAGAAAAGAGTCTAGTGGCTTTGAGCCATGAAATGTTCAATACACAGATGCACAGTACCATCAGTTTTGCTCTCTGTGGTATGCTTCTAGTCTGTGACAGGTAAAATGCCTTTGTGATTTGATCTCAGTTTTCTGTCCCCTCTAAAAACAAGCTACATTTTGTAACCACAGGAGAGAGAAAATACTATATTGACACAATATGTCTTGAATATCTAATAAAATAAGACACAATAGGCAGAAAACTAAAAAAAATTTTTTTAAATAATTTAATATGTACTTTAGTCATAAAATACTTAGATGTGTTGTTTATTAGGTGAAGGTAATGTTTTTAATAGTACTTTTCAAAAGTAAAGGAGATTTTAGACTCATAACATGAGTACAAATTTAATTTTGGTTAAACCTTTTAAAGCATACATAATAATTAGTTACCAAAAACTCCAGTTTCCTCATTTATGAATTAGGAGTATTGTCATTAAGCAAATGATATAATGAGTAACAAGAATGACACTCATTTAATTATTCTATTTGGGATCCAATAAATAAAGAACCAAACAATAAGACAACCCAGAACCCTAACACACTGAGACTATTTTAACATTTATGGTTTCTCTATTCATTTTTGAAGTTGGCTTATGATATTTTTCACACTTTACTGTATTACTATTGTGATGGTGAATTTTATGTGTCCACTTGACTGAATTAAAGGATGTCCAAATAGCTGGTAAAATGTTATTTCTGAGTGTGTCTATGCGGATGTTTCCAGGAGAGATTAGCATTTGGAGCAGTAGAGTGAGTAAAGATCATCCTCACAAATGCAGTTGGGCATCATCCAGTACATTCATTGAAAGCCTGAATAAACAAAGAGGCAGAAGAAGGGATAATTTATCTCTCCGTTTGAGCTGGGATATGCATCTTCTGCTACCTTCAGACATTGGCTCCACTGGTTCTCAGGAATTTTAACCCAGAGTGAATTACAAATATATGGTTCTGTATTCTGAGAACCTTGACTAATACAACCATTATACTTTATAGTGTTTCCATTTTTAATTTTATGCTTTATATATATTACCTTTTTTTTAAAACAATATCTTGAATTTTATTTTTTTTTATTGGGGTATAGTTTTTTTATTCAACTTATAGTAATTTAAATAATGAAAGTAGTGTTAAAATTAAATACAAAATGGAGACCAGACTTGAAAATTCTGAATGGAAAAATCTATTTAAGCCACATAAGCAAAACTAAATATAACTTATTTCAACTTAGATTATTTCCTGTAAATGCCTCTAATAATTATAAAAGAAACATGTCATATTCCTAAAAATGATATAAGACAATCAGTTTTAATCAATCCCTTCCCACCTGGAAACCCCCATTGTAATAACCAATCAGTCTAAAAGTTTAAACAATTTTTCACTTTATAAACCATCCTGTAACATCATGACCCTGAGTTTCATATCAGCTTTGCATTTGAAAGCTTTCAGTTCATGAACTGTTCTTATATGCACAATAAAATTTTACTAAATACCATTTCACTGATCTGGTGGTTTTAATTTTGCCATTTTTAGGTTTTGGCAATAAATACTATTAGTTTAATACCATAAAAAATATTGTAAATATGTTCTATAAATCAGGAATCAGGAACTCTTCTAGGTATGGAAACGTCCATAACCTATAGAGCTTACAGCGTGTGAGTGAGACACATTATATATTTAATGTTTACTTTTATATTTTCATACAATAATAATAAGTTAAATAATGGTTAATGTAATGTAAGCAACAAAGTAAGAGGGTAGAAATAATAAAGATGCTATTTTAGTTAGTGAGATCAGGAAAGAACTCTGAAGAGTTGATATTGTTACCGAGTCCCAAGCTTCCATACAGCTGGACACATGACAGGCCAATAAATGAAGAGATGAGATGTTGGGGAAAGGAATAGTAACTTTATTCTGAAAGCCAGCAGAACAAGAAGGTGGTGGAGTAGTGTCCCAAAGAACCATTTACTGAAGTTAGATTTCAGGCTTCAAATTGCAAATTGAAGCAAATTTCTTGGTTCCAGCCAGACCCTGGAGGGGGTGTGAAGATCCTTTGTTATTGCAGCTGTCCACCTAGGTCTGATCATGATATTCCTATAAACCTCCAACCAGACAAGTGTTATTCTCTGTTCTGCAACTTTTTTATCTCTATATGAATGGACTCTTGAAGGTCAGAGCCCTGAGAATAGTCTATCATGTATATTTCAGGTTATGGGAAACATTCTTTCACAAAGGTACAGAGCCAGCATGACTAAAAACAGTCAACAGAACACAAAGATTAGAGCTAATGGAATAGATCCAATAGGGAGTCAGGTTTGTTCTTCTCTGTTACAATATTTACATAGAAACTTAAATGAAATGAGGAAACAAATCTTGAAAACCAATTTGTAAAAAGCATTACAGATAAAGAGATGAGCACAGGGAACAGCAGGAACAAGGGACATGATATGGAACAGGCTTATTGTGGATATGGAGCATCTTCTGTGACACAGGCACTTTGCTGGTTGCTTGACCTATTTTGTTTCTGATATGCAGAAAGGCTCCCTGGCAGACTGATTAAACACTAAATCCCTGGAGTCAGAGAAAATTATATTCAAATCCAGGTTGTAACATTTATTAGATGTTTTCCCATTTGTGAAAGAGATATAATAAGAGTAGCAATAACATGGCACTATTGAACAAAAGCAAGCAAATGCAGTCCTTCCAATATCGACATACAGTATATACTGTATAAATATCAGCAATCATCACCATCATTATCATCACCTTCTATAAAGAATAAACTGTTAGTCTCATTCTCAAAATGGGAATATCAAAACTCAGATTGTTTAATCTTGGCTGTTTTATTTGTTCTATGATACCTTCAAACAACTTTTGTTTTGTAACTAATTTTATCCAAACTTTCCAGTAGCTCTTAGTGGATTAGTCTGCTACAAAGTATTTTTTTATAACCATAAGTCTCCCCCAGAAAAGATTTTAATGCTTAAAAAGAACACATATTCCATATAATTTTAAAATAAATTTGAACTAAAATAATCTCTGATAGTTGTACTTTTACTGCATATAATGCATGGAAACATTAAAACATTTCTATCAATGTTTCAGAGTTTGGAAAATCTTGTTTTCATGGACAGTGTGGTCCATCAAGAGCTCAGTCTTCAAGGTCTGGCTCATTTTTTTTAAACATCAAGTTTCCTAAGAAAAAGAGTTTTTCACTTTTCACTGAATAGTTTTTATTATGTGTGAATAGAGTAAAAGAAAATAATAACAAGGATTTTAAAATAATAATAATAAAGAACTTGAGTGCTATAGGAATTAAAAGAAAACCACATAGGCCATCTCTTTTAGGAGTTATTCTTTCTCTATTGTCAGCAGTGCAAAGCTTTCTGAGCAATAAAACCTCTTATTCAAACCATGAAGTTTCTGATCCTAGGGGAACACTTATCAGCAAAACTTTTCCCCCAGTGTGGCATTTAGTAATGACTCCTGATGGTGGCTGCCTGCAGAATCACTAAACTTTTATTCCCCATGTGATAGCAGCTCCTGATACTCAACTCATAATGGCTGTTCCTTGTAGTCCTCAGATGTTCTTGGTGGAAGCATATTCCAAAAGCTATTCTTGTTTTCTGGATCAGTTTCAAATGATAATGGCTTTTGGTGGCCATATTTGTTAGGGTCGTGGTCCCTGCTAAGTCTTCTGTTGGCAGCTCTTGTGCCCTATTGTGCATGACGTCATACGTGAAAGACCTCTGGAGATTCTTCAGGAAATAAAACATATTGTTTTACATTCCTATGCAATTCCTTAAACTTTGTTTTGTCTTCAGATGAGGGAGGACACAGATAACTTAACTCGTTTGGATCAGAACAGGGCACTTATTCTTATCCACTTTCCCTTACTGAAGTTGAAGCTTACCTTTTTCCATACTTGCATTATCCAAATTAAAAAATGAATGAAAGATTGATAAGTCACAAATACATTTAAACATCCAACTGGTAGGACTGAAAGGCACTTAGAAAAATCAGGCTCTGGAAAAGTAAGACATCTTATAGTTGTTCAAACAAAATATTCAAATAATCAAACTGCATTACATGGAATCATTTCTACATATTTCTATATAATTACACACCCATGTTCACATATGAAAGATTCTCCCTCACCACAGTTGGATTACTTCATGTACATGCTCAAGCATTTATAATTTAAAACAAAAATTCCTCCACTCAATATTATCCTCCAGTAAATTTTTTTCTCTGATGTTAAGCTCCTCAAAATGATTCTGTATAATTCTTGCTTCAACTTCTTTAACTTTCATTCACTTTTCAACCAAATGTAATTATTATTTTCAATACCATTTCATTAAGATTGTATTAAAAAAGCACAAAAATATCACAGTTTCTGAATTCTCACTTTACTTGACCATAATCCTTTTTGACCCTCTCATGTTTTCTTCTGCAGTCTTCCTCCTACTTCTCCAGACTTGCTTTTCAGTCTTACTTTGGGGAATGACCTTTTGTATTTCCCCTTGTTATGGTCCTTTGCACCAAATTATTCTCTAAGGCCTTGGTCTGAACTCATCCTGGACTCTCATTTACTCCAGTTCATCCATATACCATTTTAATAGATATGTCTTTTTCTCCAAAGCCCACCTTCCTCCTCAGTGTCAGCCCCATAGAGCCAAATGACTGTAAGAACATTTATTTCTATATGGCCCATAAGTACCTCAAACTCAATATTTAGAACTGAATTCATGTACTTGAGTTTTCACTGAAATCTGTAATTTTCCAGTAATTCCTCTGATCAAGATTTATTTAAATTGCTTATTTAATATCTGTATTCTCCATTAGGCTTTAAGTACTATAAGTGCAAAAACTCTTTTGGATTTATTTCCCATTATATGTCCAAATACAGGAATATCATATGCCCTCAAAAACATTTGTTGCTGGAATATTACTTAAATTAAAAAGCTGACTTTGTCTTGCTACAGTTAAAACATGAATGATTTGCCATTAAAAAAAAAGTGTCCAAATACTTCAGTAAGGCACCCTTTTCCCTGTGCAGCTTCATTTTCCCCTTATTTCAAACCAGTCCTTTATACTCCAGTCATATATTCCAATTCTTCAAATATAGGAGAATTTGTTTTGCTTACTCTCAACATGAACTTCCTTATGGCTCATTTAACCTTTTTCGTATCCAGTTCCACAATTTTCTAGACTCACTTAAAATATGGACTTTTTATGTAAAAAATTAATAAACAGATACCTCAATGAAAATAGAGTCAGGAACTAAAAGAGGGAGCTCTCACGTGCTATGGTGATAGTAGAGCCCAACAGTAAGGAAAAATGACTCCCTCTTCTTGCTGGCAAGAGCTCAGCCAATGAGAGACTGTCACAACTCAGCCAATGAAAAGCTACAGACTCTTTATTTTAACTCTCCCAACTTCCTTTTCTACTCTATAAGAGTTCTCCTCTCCGTTTTTGCTGGGCACTTGCATGTGGCTCACCATTGTGGGAGACACTGCATTGCAACTCTCTGCTGATCCAGAATAAACCCTTTTTTTTTTTTTTTTTTTGTACTGGGGAAATAACTGGCAGTCTATTTGTTTTAGGTCAGTGTTTTGGTGGCCCATACAGGATCCAGAGAAGACCCTCGATGACTCTAAGACTGTTGACCAAACAGGTGTGGTACCTGTAATGAGCCCATTGTTGCTCACTGAGTTGTACCTGGAGCTGGAGGGTAAATTTTTCCCATGATCCAAGCTTTTGAACTCTTTGCATTTTGAAGCTCTTTGGGTTTTAGACAAGATCTATTTTAAGGTATTGTACTTCCTGATTAAGGCCTTGTTCTGTGTGTGAGTACTTGTTTGGCCCTACAGCCTGATTATGAAATCAGACTGTTCCATCTGGTACTGGTTAGCCTTCAGCCCATAATTTTGGAATGGGGGCTGTTCCTCCAGAAACTGGTTAGCCTTCAGCCCATTCATTTGGGGACAGGGGCTCTTTCATTGAAACTGTGCTAAGCACAACTTTCAACCTGGCTTCCTTAGGACCAGACTGTTCATGTAGAACTAGCTAGTATTAGTCCTGCAGGCTGTTTGAACTGTTTGAGCTGGTCACCTTCTTAAGCTGCTTGAGCTATTTAGGCTGTTTGAAATGTAGTCTCTTACTCTGTAGAAAACCTCTGAGAAATGCAATCCCAGTTATCTAAATATTGTGAAGGTGGCCCCTAAGGGACCCTGGCTGATTTTATGTTTGAGAAAAATAGTCTTTTCTCATGCACATTTCTAACTAAATGAATCAACCTGACCAAAGGCAATTTAGAATACCAATCACTATTATGAGGAACTTTTGAAATCTTCAAACTTACTATTCTTAAAAACAAATTAGACAACCACTGCTCTAAAATTCCCCAAACTGAATGGAATGCTATTCCAATTGGTATTATGAGGCTTGCAAACATTATCAGGAGCATAAAATATCTTATCTGCAAATTAAGATTTTAAAGTTTTCTGAGGCAAACAAAGAAAGATAAAATGACTTCTGAAGCCTCGTACTTTTCTTCCCTGGTTTCTTTGTCTCAGGCTCCACCTCTGGTGCCATCTTATCTCTCTCCCTCAGCTCCTTGTGCTCCAGCCCTGCCTGCGGTACCATCTTCCTCCTTTCCTTTTATGCCACCTATACCTCCTCTATGCCCTCAGGTTCCCTATAGTAATTCTCTTGCCAAACTTCCCCTTTTCACTGAAACCCTCCACAATGCCTTTGCTTTTGAATTTATCAAAACCCGTCACTTTAAAATTAAGTCTTCTGAGGATCCAGAGGCTAAACCCTTAACTTCTTACATTCCCTGGACTAAAGCTGAAATGCAAGCCATAGTCAAAAATCTTCCCAAAGTAACCAAAGATCCTCATAGATTTGCAGAGGAATTTAATTTACACATTCAGATTTATCAACCTGATTTTTCCAACTTATATCAGCTAGTTCGTATGCTTGTCAATGAAGTCAGGCCCAGCATTGGATAAAATCAGCAAACTTGAAAAATCCTGAAAGGTCTCTAGAATTACAACTGGGAGATCAGCCCACTAAATTTATTATATGATCACATTCAAGCAATCACTAGGCACCTTCATGGAACAATTCCTAGAGCTTTTCAAAAGCCCGTTGGTTGGATCAAAATTCAGTGTTGTACACAAAAATATGATGAACCTGTTCATGAATATTACAATTGCCTTTAGATTTTTTTTTTAAAATTCTGTTTTTCTTTCAAATGTTGATTCCACCAGGGTAGCTTTTAACTGTGTGCTTATTCATGGGCTGAATTGGGACCTTTCCTTTCTAGTAAAAAAGATCAGGATGGAATGGGAAACTGCCTACTTCAGATTCAGTTAATCTGGCACACTAGCTCTTTCTCACTCTAGATGAGTCTCCTAAAAGGAAGAAAGCTAAAATTTTTAATCTTTGCTTCAGCAGGTGAAGGTCCCTAAACAAAAGCAAAACTCTTCAAGTTTCTGCTGCTTTTGCAAAGAGCCAGGACATTGGAAAAGAGGTTGTTACAAATTTAAGCACTTCAGATGCCTTCAACCTTCTAACCAGCTTTTCCAACATCCTCCCAATTCTCAGTGATGGGTCTCTGAGGAAGAACAGGGGCTCTTCCCAATCCTCCCTCTTAATCAGCTTGGAGAAACATTTCTCCAGATTAGAGATGAGTCTCTTTCAGTCTCTTTCTGAAATCAGAGCCAAACTCTCAGTGCCCCTGCCTCAGAGTATGAAAACAGTTCAAATAGTGAGGATCTCTAATGAACCTCAAAATGTTGCTGCCTTTAAAACTTCATTTTTGTTTAGGCCCTTTGATTATATACAGATGCTTTTCTCCTTAGTTCTTCCACCCCTGTTCATTTATTTGGCTGAGACTTCTTAGAGAAGTATCATGCCAGAATTTCTTTCTCCCAAAAGGGGGAAATAATTCTAAAATCTGACAGTAGTCATCAAATTAACCAGGTGAATTAAATGACTCTTTGACATCTTTTATTCGCTCCATGTATGACGGTATTAGAGCTAATCCTGGAAACACTGATAATTTGTCCCATTGAATCAGCTACAACCTTCCTTACAGGCAAAGTCTTCAATTGATGTTGGCCAAATTCACAGCAGCCCTCCCATGAAGATTCAAATAGAACTCTCAAAACCTCCTCCCAGAACAAATCATACCTTATAAGTATAGAAACACTTCAAGGCATAAAGCTCACTATAGACAATTATATGGCTCAAGGACCCATTAGCCCTTGTACTAGGCCCTATAATACTCCCATTTTAATGGTGAGAAAACTTAAGGGCTGAGAGTGGAGGTTTGTCCAGGGCCTCAGAAAAATAGACAACATTGTTATCTCTCAACAACATGTTGTTCCTAACCCTTAAATGTTACCAACTTCCATTTCCACCTAAAGTAAATTCTTGACTGCAATTTATGGTGTTCATTCTTTTGTATTTCAGTTGATAAAGCTATCCAATATCTTTATGTCTTCTCTTGGGGAAAAAAAAAAAACAAAAACTCACTTGGACAATAACGCCTCAGGGTTTTACTGAGTGGAGTTCTTGTTTCTCATAAATTCTGAAGGCTGAATTGGACGGTATAAAATTTCCTTGAGGTTCTGCTTTGTTGTAATATGCAGAAAATGTGCTTCTTTGTTATTTTTCTCAAGCCACCTCACAGGAACATAGCATCCACCTGCTAAAATTTTTAGCCTTATAGGGACATAATGTAGTCCAAAAAAAAAAAAAAAATTGCAATTTGCCCAAACGCAGTTTCAGTATTTACAGCATCTGATATCAGAACAAGGGACACACATAGGTCCAGATAGGCTTAATAGTGTCCTAAGTTTTCCAAAACCCAAAAGTGAGCACCAACTGTGAGGTATTCTATGAATAGTTGGTTATTGTCAAAACTGGATTCCAAATTTTTCTCTATGGTCAAAGTTCTGTATGTTTTACTCAATAACAACAACCCCAGCCCAATTTTATGGGAAGAACTGGACATCATAGCTTTTAAGGCTGTACAGGAGAGTTTGAAAAACCTATGTACCCTTGGGCATCCCAATGATCAGTTACCTTTTCTCTTTTTACATATGAAAAAAGGGAATACCCTTGGGGTACTCACCACAAAACACAGGGAACACCATTGACCAATAGGGTATTATAGCCAGCAACTGCACCATGTAACATGGGGAACTTTACCTAACAGCCATTACAGCCACTGCCCTTTTGGTTAAGGCCACTGAGAAAGTCGTTGTGTGATCCTCTTTAACCATTTTTGCACCTCATTCAGTAGAAGCCTTCCCAAATTTTCATCACACTCAACATTTCTTAGCTGCCTCACCTCCTATGAAGTTCTTTCATTAACTGCTTCTCACATAGCTCTTTTGTGTTGTAATAACTTTAATCCTGTTACCCTTCTCCCCTCTGTCACTGATGAAGTCCTTCACAACTGTTACCACTGATGGATCACCTTGTGACTCCCTGTAATTATCTATAGGAAATTTCTTAAGGTAATGCTGACTTCTCATGGTTCACTAATGGTTCTTATTTAAAAGATAACAGTAGCAATATAGTGCTGGGTACGCTATCGCAACTCCTTTTGATATTGTTGAGGCAGCAACTTTTGATATTGTTGAGGAAGCACCTATTGCTATTTTGGTCCAACACACTGAATTACGTGCCCTTACTCAGGCTTGCACTTTAGCAAAGGACAACACTCAGGCTTGCACTTTAGCAAATGGCAACACTTCCAGTATTTATACTGCTAATAGTTATCCTTTCAGAGTAGGTCATGATTTTGAAATGTTGTGGAAGCAACATGGTTTCCTTACTTGGAGTGGAAATAAAATTTAAAATGGCCCTTATGTTCAGGAATTATTGGATGCAATACTTATACCTGCCACTTTAGCTATTATTAAGATTTCAGGACATTCTAAACTTGACTCTCTGGAAGCTAAGGGAAATGACCTTGCTGACATTTCTGCAAGAAGTGTTGCCCTTAAAGGAACTAACAGCAGTCAAACCTCTGTCATGGTCCAAAGGGATATTTCCCCAAATGATAACTTAGAAAAACTGGCTAGAGAAGCACAATAACTAGCCTCAGAAAAAGAAAAACAAGAGTGAAAACTCAACAATTACAGGCTTAATAAAAAGAGAAAACTCTGGTTTGGACCAAATAACAGTTCAGTCCTACAGGAAACTAAAATTTCCACTTTTAATCACTGTACATGCATTAAACCAGTGATCTATTGACAAAACAATAGCTTTCATGAATTAGTGATGCTGGGGAAACATTCATAAGGCTACAAAAAAGTATATAATTCACTTGGCCCATTTATTCAAAGTACAACCCAGTGAAACCTGTTTGTACAGCTCCCAGACATTTTAAAGTGCTTAATGGACCTTTCAAGCTCTAGCAAATGGATTTCATATAACTTCCTCTGTCTAATGAATATACACATGTTTTAGTCATGTACTGTATGTTTTCACACAGACTAGACTGAAGCCTTCCGTTGTGATCAGGCTACTGCCTCTTTCATGGCTAACATCCTTTGGAACAGATTATCCCTAGCTGAGGACCTCCTCTTGAACTTCATAGTGATCAAGGAGCCCATTATTTTACTTGTCAGGTACTTGCTGTGCTGTTTGGCTAGTTTTTCAACATTTTCACTGTTCTTACCACTCTCAATTCTCTGGTTTAGTCAAATGCACTAATGACATTATTAAGACTCAATGGCAAAATCTGTAGAGGCCCTCCAAATACCTTGTCCAAAAAGAGTACCCTTAGTCCTGAATCTCAGATCCACCCCCTTGGGAACTCCTAAACCCTCAGCCTTTGAGATAGTCAAAGGACACATAATGCACTTGGCCCCTGCCTCTTTTAACCCACAACTGACAAAGGAGAGACACTCCAATATTGCACAGGCCTAATTGTTTCTATTAAAAGTAACCACGTTTTGGTAGAGCAATCTTTTCACAGTGCAACCTCAGGAGATTAGTACCTTAAGCATCATACCTTGCAACCTGGAGATGCCATCCACTAGAAAACATACCTTGTGAAAGACTCTTTAACACTGCTGGAAAGGCTCCTATCAGGTGCTGTGAACCAAGCCTTATGCCACCAAACTCAAGAAATAGACTCTTGGATTCATGTGACACAACTAAAGAAATCACAGAACCCTGACTGAACCTGCACATTATCTGATGATCCAAAAGTAAAAGTTTCCCTGAATCGAAGCAAATGACATCTGATGAGACAGCTGTTCCGAGATCTCCTGACCAGATGTGTTGGAAGTTTGTCTGCCAAACCTTTGATGATGGCATAATGTTTCAGATAATCTTCAATGTCTATGTTTGATGATCTTGGTAACATATGGACTTTAGATTAAAAATGCCTGAGAGTTCTCCCTCCTACCTCTCCTTGTTACTCAGAAGTGACCTCAATAGTTTTTGCATCTGTGCACTTTCCTTCTTATGTGAGACACTACACCCAGAAAGGTTCTCCCAGGCATTGAGTGACAAAAAGTCACCGAAACCAGAAAACCTGACTTTTGAACAACAATGCTTTCAGAGAAAGATCTTGATAAAAAGAGGGAAACGTAAAGAAAAGTTAATAAGCAGAAACTTCAATTAAAATAGAGTTGGGAGGCCAGAAGTGGGCACTCCTATGCCCTATGTTGATAGCAGAGCCCAAGAGGGAGAAGAAAGACTCCCTCTTCTTTGCCTGGCAAAAGCTCAGCCAATGAGAGACTGTCAGGACTCAGCCAATGACAAATGTGCTCTCTTTGTTTACTATAGCCCTCCCAGTTTCCCTTTTCCCTGTATAAAAGAGTTCTTTTCTCCATTTTTTAGGGGACTTGCATATGGCTCACCATAGTTGCAGACCTCAAATTGCAATTCTTTGCTGATCTGAAGCAACCTATTTTTCCTGAAGAAATAGCTGGTAGTCTATTTGTTTTAGGTCAACATTATGAAGCTTATCTGACCCACACTCAAGTGAATCTCCTGACTCCTGCCATGTGATCCCACTGTCTTTAAACATCACATTACATCATAGCATTGACCGTCCTCAATATACACATACATGTATACCTGTATATATCTAAATATATATGTATGCATAAGGATATTTTCCAATATATTTATACATAATCAATTGATATCTGTCTATAGCTTCACTTATACCTATGCATATATCTATTTAGAATGGGTAATTTGTACAAGTTTATAAGGGAGAGGCAAGTTTAAGTAGTGCCTGTGAAGATTTTTTTTGTGAAAAGTCTACGTCAACGTCAAAAAACTCTCTTGAGTCTGCTCAAGAAAAACAATATAATCAGTACAAAATATTCCAATCACTTTAATTAAGAATGATAAAAAGTCTCTTTGTCAACAATTTTACTGTCAAATAACAAATATATAACTTTTAAATTCAAGATATTGTTTAAAGTATATTAATAATTTAGATGGGTTTCAAAGAATCTTAATTGCACAGAGATTATCAATATAAACTTTGTAAATACAATTATTGATATATTGTGTTGATTAACTTCACACTTTTTCAGAAATGAGGCTTAGAGACAGAACAATGTTTGGTAGAAACAGCAGCATCTGTTGTTAGGTTGGGACTTCCACATTTTTTTTTTTCAATTTTTCATAACTGTTGTTCTACTTAAGGCAATCTGTCTTTTGGTAAGAAGGTGTTGATTTTCTTTGCTTATAATTACAGATCATGCTTTGCCTCTAAAGATATAAATAATGCAAATGTTAGTGACATACATATGATAAGCATAGGAAACAGAAAAAAGGAAAGCCAGAACCATGTACATATAAAAGACCATTATTATGCAATTAGGTCTAAATTATCAAAAAAGCACAATTTTGAAATGAAGGAAATTTACAGAGGAAATCAAAACAAACAGACTGAAGAATCTGGGCCAATTTATTGTTTGTTGCAGGTTGGGGATGACATACCTACATTCTTTTCATGAGTGTATATGACTAATGTAAAAGAACAAATATTTTCAGAGTTATATTTACATTGCTTACTGAAAGAGCCTACTGTTTATTTATTTTTTTCCTGACTTCTTAGTTCTCCTCACACTGCTTCTGTCATGTATTCATTCTTGTCAAGTTAGATTAGTTAAAATCTTACCTATTTATTCAAGCCCTACTAAGAATGCCTCTTTTTCCTTGTGTTAGGCTACAGGCATTATTACAGTGTATATCACATTCTAATTTTGTGTCTGTGAATAACTGTTCAGCACTGTTAATTATGTGCCATATAGTCTTTAAGTGCTTTTGCAAAGTGCTCTCAGTTAAATATCTGCTTCATGTTTTCCCTTATACCCTCAATTAATTGTTCATAACTTAAAGGCTGAGATGATCACATCTGATTCATTTAAGAATTTCCTATGTGCTCTTGATCTAAGTTTGATATATACACTTGTTAAATAAATCCGAATTCCTGAAATAGGTTTCTCATAACACAAAGGAAAAATAAGCTTTCTCAATTCTCCTATTCCCTCATCTAATGTCACTGTCCTTCTCAAGTGTAGTCTGCTCAAAATTGCTACCTCTGTTTCTTCTCTACTTCCCTCATAGAAATATGAGTGTGTCAGTCATAGCTAAGGGTTTTTACAGGACTTTTACAAACACAAGCAAGTATTTGTAACACAAGCAAGTATTTGTGACCCAAGGGCCACTACATCACATAGTGAAATGAATTTTTGGATTGCCTAGGTAAATGATGGAAGAATTTTCTTTTTCAGGCTCATGTAAAACTAGGAATCAGAAAATGCCTCCTTAAATCAAGAAATAAAAACTCTTAAAGCCGAGTCCGGCCTCTGTACCCCAACACAATTAAATCTCAGAGACAGAGTTTTAGGTGAAGTAGAAGAGAATGGCTTTATTGTTTTGCCAGGCAAAGGGGGCGACAATAGGCTAATGCCCTCAAAACTGAGTGCCCCAACCCAGAGGGGTCTGTGAGGATTCTTATAGTCCAGGGGCTGGGTTGCTGATAAGGATCAGGGTGCATGTAGGGTTCACATTTCTTCAATCTATTACTGGGTTGGCATGTGTTGTGTCAAATAGCTTCAACTGAGGAGGTCAATGGAAGACCCGGACCAACAATCTTTGTCCTTGTGAGAGCAAGCAAAGAATTGCAGGCTACCACTTTGGGCTTTAGAGCAAAGCAAAGTTTATTAAAGCATAGTTACATTCAGAGGGAGAGTGGGCTGTTTCTGCAAACTGAAAGCAGCCCTCCTGTACGGGCTTAGGGGTGTTTATAAGGAGTGTTCTTCAAGAAGGCAGCGGGCGATCATGGGTGAAAGACAGGGGATCATTACTTGATTGCCAGTCCCAAGTTATATTACAAGTTCCTTATTGCTCATGCCTTCACCCTTGATTCACTAAGAAAAGCCCACCCAGAGAAGCGGGAGAGAACCACATGCAGATTTTATTATAATGATGCTACTATGGGTTTGCGTTTACTATAGGTTATATGCCTGTCTGGTCTGGGCATGCACAGCTCAGGGACGTTCTCTTGTGTTACACTGCTCCCTCTTTATCAGGATAAGTTGTCTACCTCACGAGCATAGTTTCACCCATTCTGGATGGGATCAGGGGAGGGTCCCCAGATACTTGGGGTGTAACTCTACTACTCCCCTCTTGTCTTTTTACCACTGTTGCTTCCTTGCTGCCAATGTCTGACTAACTACCTAACAAATCCGAAGATCATCTGGAGTCAGGAGATGATAGGCGAACTGTGAGTTCTGGAATGAAGAGGGCTTCATCAAATCTTCAATTTGGTGGGGGATTTGAGTTCTGGAGAAGAGCTCAAAGGTAATGTTATGTGTATCCCTTGACTGACACCAGGACCCTGCCCCCAAGTTTGTACTATTGTTTCTTGACATCTCCTCCCTTGTCTCTGCATCCCCTCCCTCTCCTGATTAGTAACTATTTGAACCTGCCCTTTGGAACTCAGAGAAGGGGACATAGAAAGGTTTTTGTGCCCAGGAGCCCCATAGGGTCCTGCTCAGTTTCACTTTTAGCATTTTCACTATATAAGATGAAATAAAACAATTTTTTCACTCAATAGAAAGTCAGCTATGACATTCTGAAAAGTGATCTGGTCTCTTTGTCAAATACCTTGGCTCTGGTGAAGGTTCTATTGCTAACCAGTTATATGGCCTTAGACATGAAGCTTAGCTTTTTCCCTGTATCAGCATCTACATCTAAAGTGAAGATGTTAGATTCCATTATCTCTAAATTCCTTCCAGCTATGGTAGATGCTATAAAAAGGCACTTTCTTATTACTGTGTTATAAACTATTCTTCTCTTCCTAAAATTATATCTCGGTTTCTTCAACTCTTAATATCTATGCTGTTTTTATAAATATGTTAGACTTACGTACTCCTTTCTATACAATATATGTTCCAGCATATTTATTTTTAGAAATGTGTCAGTTTCATTGAGCTGTTTAACATGAATGAATATTATTCTCATAGGGTATTGAAGGAGAAAAGAAAAGATAGACAACTTTTCCTGTTCTCTGCTGAAGCTCATCAAGGCTGAATGGTGAGAATAGCTGGACATTTACATAATTAATTTCTTTTGTTATTTAAATCAACCTAACAATTACTTTAGAATACCAGTCATTTGGTGCATCTCACTCTCAGGCTACAGCTTCATTGAGATGGAGATATGGAAACTTGACTCTTTAAAAGCAGAGCCAACAATGTAGCAACAATGCAGAGCCAATTGTTGCAGTAGCCCATTATGAAACATGAGTGGAGATAGGGGACCTGGACAGGACAGCACAACCTGTCCTTCTGCCTCTTTCATCATATGAATATGTGGGATGGAAATTATTTAGAAAGAATATGGAGAAATGTTTGCAATATTTTATCTAAAATTCCTTGTTTCTTTTCTCTTTTGATTGAGACTTTGGGAGACCCATTCTGTAGTCTCAGATATTCTAATCCTGTGGCCTATAGGATCTGTAATTTGTGGCTAATAAAATGATGTGGCTAATTAAATATTAATGTTGACGATTTGACTTGCTAGAAATAACTTAGGATCTGTTCTTAATTACCTATATTTAGAGAAAGCTGAATAAATAATAAAATTTTCCCATAGAGACACTACCCCTGAATATTCAGAAAATTTCTTTAAAAAGTAAATGAGTCATGAACACTGTGCTTATCAGTATATGTAAAGAAAAAGGAAAACACATACATTCACACTTAATACCCACAGTTAAGGACCTGAGGGAGATCCTGAATGACAAAGTTACCAAATCAGCTCCCTCATTAACATCCTTCTGATATTAATTCATTGTTTACACTCACAGATAAAATGAAGCCTATTATTATTATTTATTAATTATTTTTTTATTCAGTCACTAAGTCACTTGATTAATAGCATGTTGGTGTATCTATCTTATGATTTTATTCCATCTCAAACTCCACATCAGTTCTCTTTTCTAGGAAATATTATAAAATCATGTGTGTACTCAAATATACAATGATGAAATATATTTGGAGGTATCAACTAATTATACCTAGCAGCCAAGCAGAAAAATATCATACTCTAGTCTGTGTAGTCTGAGGGGAGTTTGAAAAACTTCCCCCTATTCTAAGACTCTGGTATCCATTTGATAAGTGAGAACTCATAGCATAGGATAGTCATGATTTGTAGCCAAAATCCTGAAGTTATGCCTTTTCATAGTCACCAAGTATATGAAGGGAAGCAGAATAAGCCACCCCAAAATATGCCATTTTGGTGTATTGATTATTTTGAATTAAAGTAACTTATGAAACAACCAGTGCTAGGGGGACACTCTGACACTCCTTTGTCCTCTTGAAAGCAGGAGATAAATCTCCCATGAGAAAGGTATCTTCCCTACCTTCAGGAGGGTAGAAGGCATCAATATCACTGGAAATATGGAAATTAGGGCCAGAAAGGCGACATAAGCAAAACTTGTTACTTTCTCACTAATTTACTACCCCAAGCCCAAATTTCTTTCTCCTGTCAATTCTTCACAAATTTATTGCTCTTTGTCTAAAAAGTATAAAATTTGCCTGCTTTGGTTACTTCTTTGAATCTCATATTTTTTATGGGGTTCCTATACAATTGTAATTAAGTTTTGTTTTTCTCCTGTTAATCTGTTTATGTCAATTTAGTTACTAGACCAGCCAAAGAGCCTAGAAGGGAAGAAGGGAAATATTTTCTTCCCCTACATGACTTGGAATAATTCATAAAAGTATTTAGTTTGTAAATTTTACAAATAAATAAATAGACAGTTGGACTTAAATTTAGAATTTTTATATTATTATTGTTTATGCAGTTGCCAGAAGAGGCAAACAAATTGATGTATGTGAAAACAGGTTTTCAAACGACAAACTACTATAAACATTTAAAATATTTTTACTGTTGTTATTAACAATATATACTTTTTATTTGGAATTCAAAATATGTGTTAATATAATAATTGCAGCTAATTTCATTAATGACTAACCACATATTCTTAAAATTTTACATATATCAATTTGTTTAAACTTCAAAGTAAAACTATGAGGATATAATATTATTATTACCATTTACTGATGAAAAAATCAATGAAAATATTAATCAAATTTCCCATTCAATTACTGGCAACTGAGGTTTCTTATTGCTTTCAGTCTCAAATTTTAAATTTCTTTATCATAAATCTATTCAAAATCAATTATTGGAAAGACAATAATCAGAGTGAAAACACATGCATATCATCAATTTTCCCACACAGTAAATGAATTATTGAAGATGGGCATAGAACCACAAAACCCTTTTAAAATGTAATACGTGAAATCATTCACATTCTACTGTCCATGTTGTAGTGTGACAACTGTAGAAAAACATTTTTAAAAAATTGCTAACATGATAGCCAGACACAGTAAGAATAACAATTGAAAAGGTTAGGTCACCGTAAAATGTCCAAATCACATCATAACCTCACATTTTCACTTCCAAATTTTTTTTATCTAACGGGGTGGAAATAGAGATTCAAATTGCATAACCTTTTATCCAACATCATTGATGTGCTAGGGAGAAGGCTTAAGTAACTTAATTTTTCTCAGGAAACCTGATGTTGATATTTGGCAGCTTCTAATCTGGCTGGGTGCCCTGACGTGAATTGCAGGTTCTCTGGGCTCCTTTTGAGAGGAGTTTGAGGAGGATGAAAGCAGATGCAGACAAATGCTGATGGAGCCCAGAAGCCAAATAGCGTGAGGCTCCTCACTACAACAGGAGTAAATTTGGCAACCTCACGCTGTTTTAAGGAAGAAAGTAATTTTCTGTAAAGTAATTAGGTAGTCACTTAACTCAAACAAACCATTGCTGTGATTGCATTTTGTTTTTATAATTTTGGAAATGTTCTTTGAATGTAAGTTAAAATTAAGTCATTGTTTTTACTTATTATTTTGATTGTCATTTTCGTTTTATTTTGTTTTTTAAGACAATACTGGAAATTTAAAGTTGAAAGCAATACTTAAATTGGAATGTATCCTAATTGATCTCCACAGTTGAGGTCAACCTTGATCTTTTCAAACAAATATAACAAAATAAAAGGCTGTTGTTGCCTGATTTGGTAACTTTAAATCTTATTTCCAAGTTTCCTGATTTTCTGGCTATTGCCCTAAGCTTCTTAGGTTTCCATTATTTATCTTTAACCCCTTACTGTTACAGAACTTGAGGCTTTCATTCCTCTTCTTGCACCATATTCTTCCATCAACAGTTTTCCCCAATGGTGGGTTGCTATTCACTTGTTACTTCTTGGGGATTGTGAGGAACATTTCTTTTTCACATTCACTGGAATTTTCTCAATTCATGTACTTTATGACCTCTCTACACCACTTTACTCATTCCTCCTTGGGCAGGTGAGTGATCTACCTCAAATTTGTACAGATGATCACCACTCTTATTACCCACAGAAAGTACCTATTATTAATCGATTTCCTGAAAAGTTCATATTTTCCAAGAAACTGTCCCTCCTTGGGACATTTGCAGATTTGAGCCCTTACTTTACAGAGACCTTAAACTTTGATATACCCTTTATCTATTCTAAAATATAAAACAAAAAAGTCGTTTAAGGAAGCAATTAAAGCTACCCATATGTATAGGATGTATGGCACTGGGCCTTGGATTTCAGTTTGTGAGCAAAGTATTTTAAACCTAAGAGATGCTATCCAGGTGATATTTTTACAGAGGAACACTTGGCCTTTTAGTCCTGAGACCTGTGCAAGATGTTCAAGCCAGTTCTGTAGTGATTGCAAGGACTTGAGCAAAGACGACACCTTACAGAAAAATGCCTAGGTCTCAGAAGAAGTGCTGGACCTCTCTAGGCTTGGCAAAGTCACTAGAATCTCAGAAAAAAGCTCAAAAGGGACTACTTCAGATGCTGCAGTACTCTGCAAGTCAGAACTCATGGGGCTTAATAGTCAGCAGAACCCCATGACTGTGGTCTGATAAGTAAAGTCTGGCTGCTGGGAGGTTAACAAGCAAAAGGCACGGAGATCTCAAGGCTACCCTCTGCAAAGGCTAGATTACTTATGATCCTTGCAAGCTAACAACTGTTTTTTTTTTTTTTTGCGGTACACTGGCCTCTCACTGTTGTGGCCTCTCCCATTGCAGAGCACAGGCTCCGGACACACAAGCTCAGTGGCCATGGCTCACGGGCCCAGCCGCTCCGCGGCATGTGGGATCTTCCCAGACCAAAGCACGAACCCGTGTCCCCTGCATCAGCAGGCGGACTCTCAACCACTGCGCCACCAGGGAAGCCCACAATTGTTCTTTTAGTTGATGCAGGTGGCTTCAGCATGCATGTTTTCATTGCTTGCTTCACAAGTTCAGCATCTCCTAAGTAGGCATAAATGAAGCACAGGTTCAGTTTTAGGCAAAATATCACCTTACCTCTTTAAAATTCTTTTAGAAACTGATTTATAGAGTATTTGCTGCTTTTATATGATTTGTCAGCTGAATTTTGTGTGTACTTTACCACACTAGAGAAGTTCTAGCTTTGAATTGTTAATACCAAGCTTGTATTAGTAAAAATAGATTAGTAGCCCCCAATATTTTTTATATTACAGGTCAAGGAGAAAACCACAAACAGGCATACCCTGCATATTCCAGGTAGTGCAAAAACCGTATAGAGTCAAGTTGATTCTGAGCTGGTTAACTTCATATAAGAAAGAACCTGAGAAGGCAGGATCAAGATGACAGAGAAGGAAGGTCCTGAGCTCATGTCCTCCCACAGACACACCCAAACTACAGCTACATATGAAACAACTCTTTCTGAGGACAAACTGAAGACCAGCAGAACAGCTTGTCTACAATTAAGGGTATAAAGGGAAAATGTCGAGATGAGTAAGTGGGGCAGAGATGCAATTTTGTCAGGATTCACACCCCTAGTGTGGTGATCTATAAATGGGAGAGAATGTCATAAACTTGGAGGTCTCCCCTAAGAAGTGAGGGGTTCAAACCTCATACTGGACACTCCAGCCATAGGATCGAGCACCAGAAAAATGAAACTCCATAATTTGCTTTGAAAACCAGTGGAACTTATGACCAGGAAAGCCCGAGGACTGCTGGAAACCAAGACTCTGCTCATAAAAGGTTCACACACAAACTCACTCACTCAGTCTCAGGACACAGGCAGTAGAATAAAAAGCACCTGGCACTCTAGCTGGACTGCCAAGACTGCCTCAGCAGCTCCCCGGCCCATGCCCAGATCTAGTTCCAGCTATTGCAGCAAGGTCACCACCAAAGCCACTGGGTGCAGACAGTCTGCATAGGGATGCTGCAACACAAGATCATGCCTTCAAGACCAGGAGAAGTAAGTGTTTTGCCTAAGTAACAGAAACAAATACAGAATGTCAAACAAAATAAGACAAAGGAAAATGTTTCAAATGAAAGAAAAAGATACACCCCCCCAAAAAAAATCCCTAATGAAATGGTGATAAGTTATTTACCTGATAAAACTTCAAAGCGACAGTCACGTAGAATCTCACAGAATTTGGTAGAAGAATGGTGGAACACAGTGAGAACTTCAGCAAAGAGTTAGAAAATATAATATTTTAAAAAATGATATGCAAAGAATACAATAACTGAAATAAAAAATCCACTATAAGGAATCTAAAGCAGATTATATAATACAAAACAATACATATGCAATCTTGGAGATAGAATAGTGGAAATCACCCAATCAGAATGCAAAAAGAGAAAATAATTTAAAAAAGGACCACTTAAGGGATTTCTGGAACAACATCAAACATATTAACATTTACGTTATAGGGGTTCTCACAAGGAGAAGAGAAAGAGAAAAGGGAAGAAAATGTATTTGAATAAATAATAGCTGAAAACTTCCCTATCCTGGGGAAGGAAACAGATTTTCAAGTCCAGGAAGCCCAGAAAGTTCCAAACAAAATTTACTCAAAGAGATCCACATGAATATTTACCATAATTAAAATGGAAAAATTAGAGATAAAGAGAGAATTTTAAAGGCAGCAAGAGAAAAACAAGTCACACACAAGGGAATCCTCATAAGGTCATCAGCTGATTTTTCAACAGAAACTTTGCAGGCCAAAAGGAAGTGGCATGACATATTTAAAGTGCTAAAAACAACAACAACAACAACAACAACAAGTGTACTCTACCCAGTAAAGTTCTTATTCAGAATCAAAGAAGAAGTAACAGGTTTCCCAGACAAGAAAAATCTAAAAGAGTTTTAGTCATTAGTTCACCATGACTAAAACAGCTTTACAAGAAATGTTAAATGGTTGGCTTTAAGTGAAGAAGAAAATACCATAACTCATAATAAAAATACAAATACTAAAATAAAAATATAAAAGAAAATATTTCACTGGTAAAGGCAAATATATAGTAAAGACAGTGGACCAACCATTTAAAAAGCTAGTATGAAGGTTAAAAAACAAAACACATAAAATCAACTAGAGCCACAATAATTAGTTAAGGAATACAAAAAATAAAAAGATGTAAAATATCACATCAAAAACATAAAACATGGGAAAGGGAATAAAGAGAAAGTAGTCCAAACATAACACTAAAGAAAACCATCAAACCACAAGAGAAGAGACTAAAAGAAGAAGAAAGGAATAGTGAAGAATTACAAAAACAACCAGAAAACAATTAACAAAATGGCAATAAGCACATACTTCTCAATAATTACTTTAAATGTCAATGGAGTAAATTCTCCAGTCAAAAGGCATATAGTGGCTGAATTTACAAAAAACAAGACCCATCTACAAGCCACCTACAAGGCATTCACTTCAGAGCTAAAGACACACACAGACTGAAAGTGAAATGATAGAAAAAGATATTCCATGCAAATAGAAATGCAAAGAAATCTGGGGTAGCAATACTCATATCAGACAAAATAAACTTTACAACAAAAAACAAAGAAGGGCATTACCTAATGATGAAGAGGTCAATCCCAGAAGAGGTTGGAACTTTTACAAATATTAATGCATCCAACATAGGAGCACTTAAACGTATATAGCAAACATTAACAGACGTAAAGGAAGAAATAAACAGTAATGCAATAACAGTAGGAACTTTAAAAATCCACTTACATAATGGATAGATCATCCAGAAAGATAATCAATAAGGAAACTTTGGTCTTTAGTGACACATTAGAGCAGATATATCTAATAGATACCATCAGAAAGTTTCATCTCAAAACAGCAGAATATACATTTTCTTTAAGTGCACTTATTACATTCTGCAAGATTGATCACATGCTAGACTATAAAACAAGTTTCAATAATTTTAAGAAGATTGAAATCATATCAAGCATCTTTTACAACCACAATGGTATGAAACTAGAAATCAATTCCAGAAAGAAAACTGGAAAAAACACAAACACATGGAGACTAAGCAACATGTTACTAAACAACCAATGGGTCAATGAAGAAATCAAAGAGAAACAAAACAAAACAAAACAAAAAAACTTTGAGACAAAAATGGAAACACAACGTTTCAAAATCTATGGGATATTGGAAAACATTTCTAAGATGGAAGTTTGTAGTGATACAGGCTTACCTCAAGAAACAAGAAAAATATCAAATAGACAACCTAAATTTACTTGTAAGGGATTAGAAATAGAAGAGCAATTAAAGCCCAAAGTTAACAGAAAGAAATGATTAACATCAGAACAGAAATAAAATAGAAACTAAAGTACAATAGAAAAAATCAATGAAACAAACAGCTGATTCTTTGGAAAGATAAACAAAATGACAAACCTTTAGCCAGACTTACTAAAAACAGAAAAAAAAAAAAAAAGGAAAAGAAAACAAGAGAGAGAGGGCCCAAATGAAAGAAGAGATATTATAACCAATAGCAAGCAAACATAAGAGACTGCTATGACTAGTTATATACCAACAACTTCTACAACCTAAAAGAAATGAACAATGCCCTAGAAATATACAATCAGCCAAGGCTGAATTAGGAAGAAATAGAATATCTGAGCAGACAAGTTACTAGTAATGAAATTGAATCAGTAATCAAAAAACTGCCAACAAAGTAGAGGACCAGAGAGTTTTAGAGGGAAATTCTACCAAACATTAAGAGTTAATCCACAGCATCCTCAAACTAGTCCAAGAAAATGAAGACGTTTCATTCTATGAAGCAAACATTACCCTGATATCAAAACCAGAGAAAAACACTACAAGAAAAGAAAAACACAGGCCAATAATCCTGAGGAATATAAAAGTAAAAATCCACAACAAAAATATTAGCCAACCAAATTCAAAAAATAAAAAGTGGAACTACCATATGATCTAGCAATTCTACTCTGGGTTTTATCCAAAGAAAACAAGAACACTAAATCAAAAAGACATATTCAACCCCATGTTCATAGCAGCATTATTTACAGTAGCCAAGGAGGCAAACTAAGTGCCCATCAATAGATGAATGGGTTAAGAAAATATGGTATAAATATACAACAGAATACTACTCAGCCATAATAAAAAGAATAAAATCTTGCCATTTCAACAACATGGATGGACCTACAGAGTATTCTGCTAAGCTAAATAAGTCAGACCAAGAAAGACAAATACTAAATGTTTTCACTTATATGTGGAATCTGAAAACAAAGCAAACAAACAAATACAACAGAAAAGAAACAGACTCCTAGATACAGAGAAAAACCTAGTGGTTGTCACAGTGGAGGAGAGTAGGGGGATGGGGAAAATATGTGAAGGGGATTTAGAAGTACAAACTACCACTTACAAAATAAATAAGCCTCTGGGTTGTAATGTACCTCACAGGTAAAATATTAAATAATATTGTGATAACTTTGTATGGTGTCTAATATATAAAAATATGGCATCACTGTTGTATACCTGAAACTACATAGTATTGTAAGTCAACTATACTTCAATCAAAAGAAGAAAGAAAATTTTCTTTCTGTTTGAAAGAAGAAAGAAATTCTTTCTATTTGAAAGAAGAATCAAATAGAAAGATCTTTCTATTTGGAAGAAAGAAAGAAAGAAAGAAAAGAAAATATTTTTATATATTAGACACCATACAAGAAAGAAAGAAAGAAAGAAAGAAAGAAAGAAAGAAAGAAAGAAAGAAAGAAAGAAAGAAAGAAAGAAAGAAAGAAAGAAAGAAAGAAAGAAAGAAAGAAAGAAAAAAATTTCCTTAATAGGCAGATTTCTTAAACAGTTTAATAAAAGGAAAGAGAAGAAACAGCCACTGTTGTGCATAATTGAAAATACCTACTCACAGGGGAATGTAATTTCTGGGTTCCTAGCTAGATCCCAAATGAATATAGAACTGGTTGTCAGAATCCAGGGACCCAAAGAGAAATAAAAATAAGGTTGTGCAAAACAGTAATGTAGGATGGTGAAAATCAACCTGTTGATGGTCAGTTTCTTCCTATGGATCTAATTTCAAAGGTCAATTTTTTTTTTAAGTCTCAATAAACAGTTTTATATGCAATTTCCACAAAGATATTTTCATTTGCTATAAAACAGCAAACAGCTTGGGATGGAAAAGCCAGAAATATGCACAGAGGAAAAAAATAGTCTTAAATAAATACTGGCTTACAAAAAAGAAATGGGAGCCTGTACTGAAATATGTTTCTTATTGTTTTAAAATGCAATAAATTTCTCCTGACAATAATTTGGTTCAAGGTTAAAACAAATTCCCATTTTGTCCTAAAAAGGGTGTAATTTCAGACTTTTGAAGATGAATGGCTGCTTTTGCTTAGATATTGATCATTAGCCATGCAATTCTGGCTGGACCAGGTTACTTAGACTTTGTAGTTGTACTGAAAGAAATTGCATTAATATGATTCTTTGAAAGTTAAGCAAAGGTGTCTGAAGAAAAAGAGATATTAAAAAGTAAGTGGAAAGCAAATACAATTTTCATTATAAGGAAAAAAAATATTTTCAGAAAAGATCTTCCTTGGGACAGGGACTTAAAGTGAAGCATGCCATAATATATTATATCTGAATAATTATAACTTGTAATAGAATTTGACTTTACACCCCAAAAGCCCAAAGCATTTTAGGTTAATGAGTCAAATATCGATAGGATCCAATAAAACAGTAAGTCCCATTGTACCAGTTCTATACCAGAGCAGAGCAATAGCATTATATATATACATTTCTGTGTGTGTGTGCGTGTGCGTGTGTGTGTGTGTGTGTATGTATGTTACTAGGGCAGATAGCACAAGTGGATGCCCATTTTACTTATAGAAATTAGAATGTGTCCATGTATTCATTAAACTTTTACTGTACACCCTCAAAGGTCAATTTTTTCAGAACTTAAACAGAGAAGAATGATTTTTTCATTAGTTTGCTAGACCTGCCATAACAAAGTACCCCTAAGGGACTTAAACAAAAACATATTTTCTCACTGTTCTGGAGGCTAGAAGTTTAAGATTAAGGTGTCAGCAGGATTAATTTCTTCTGATACTTGGGGATGACCATCTTTTCCTTTTGTCCTTAGATGGCCTTCCCTCTGTGCCTGTATCCAAACTTCCTCTTCCTACAAGGACACCAGTTATATTGGATTAGGGACCACCCTAATAACCTCATTTTAATTTATAATAGTTACCTATTTATAGACTTTAACTCCAAATACATTCACATTCTGAATTACTGGAGGTTAGGATTTCAACGTATGAATTTGGGGGGATACAACTCAGAGCATAATGATACTATTGGGAATGGTATGTCAAAAATCTCAATAATACCACATTAGTCGTGCTTGATTCCTGCTTATCTTTTACTTTCCTTGTGCTATTTTCCCAATCTCAGGAGCTCAAATAACTTGTGGACTATAATATTTAAGATTTAAGTTATAACTTCAACCTTCATACCCAAGTGTCTCTGGATTTGTGGTCCTGGCATTCCTGTGGCTGCTCCCTCCTCAAAAGTCCTGATTTTACTTTAGATAAGAGTCATTTAGGCTGATTTAGAGCAGAGACAGCTCATTCTCTAGAAGGACTTTTAAGGTCATAGAACTGGAAAGTGACAAGAGCCAGGGCCAGACTACACTAGTTTAAATGTTAAGATATTTAATTCTAGAATACTGACTTTGTAAACACACAATTTTTTATGTGGTGTTTTATTTTTTATAAAATGTTTTATGCAATCAATATGTGCCAAGCCTTCAACAAAAAAGCACAGAAAATAAATCATGTTAACTACAAAATGGTGTTAGGTGACTCCTGACTTGATGCAAGAAGTTTCCTGAGGATGTGATTTTGAATCTTTACTATATTAGCTCTACCCAATAATCTGCAATTATATGGGCACTATTCTTACATTACTAAATAGAGCATGGCACTAGTCAACAAGTTAAAAGAAATTAAAAGTCTGAAAGCAGATTATTCATCTACAAATCAATAAACAGATATTTAGAAAAAAAGTTTAGAAAGCTTGAAAACTTTCCATTCTAAAATGATGTTATTAAACATGACATCTGTTTTCCTTTAATCAAGTCTTTATCTTCTAATATTATTAATAAATAAATAGGGAGTCACTTTCTCTGTTTCCCTTTCTTCTATTTATTTTTTTTGAATGATAATCAAAGGCAAGACTGGCTTGAAGTTTATGATTTATCTGAAGAGATCAGAAATAACGTATTTGACCAAGAATTTTAGAAAATTCTGAAACAGCAAATTTTGTGAAAGGAGCAACAATGCCAGTGATATTTGATACAGATATAAAGACATGTTAGAAAGTTCTTTTCACTATAAGTAAAATGCAAAATAAAAATAATAATGATGATGATGATGGTGGTGGTGGTGACTCACACTTATCATGGGCCACACAAACTTCCAAGTACCTTACATGTAGTTCAATTCATTGTATCCACATACGAAAATAATCAGGTATTCTTCATTCCGCGGTTGACGAAACGAAGAGAGAAAAAGTTACCTTGCCCAAGATAACACTGCTATTAAGTGGTAGACTTCTATAAAAACATCAAACACACACATACATCAATGTATGTGTGAACATTTCTCCTGTTGCTTTTTACATTAATATTTTGAGTAAATCATACATACATAAAAAGCACACAAATCATGTGGGTAGCTCTATGAAATGTCAAACAATAAGCAAACTCTAGGAATACACACCTAGAAGTAAAAATTGAACACTACTAGCATGTCATCATTAGCACATCCTTACCTCTAAGAAATTCTCTTTACTTTGACTTTTATTATCATACATTATCACATGATTTTGCATTTCAAATAAAATCATGTGAGATATATTGTTTATTTCACTTGACTCTGTTGTTTGTGAGATTTCTCAGTTTTGTCCCATGTAACAAGAGTCCATGAATTTGTACATCTGTTTCTGAGCTTCCTATTCTGTCCCATTGGTTTACTTGTCTATCCTTGAATTCATACAATGCTTTTTGATTTACTATAGCTTTTTAGAAAGTTGATCTTCTTTTTAAGATTGTCATTGCTTTTCCTGGCATTTAAATAGAAATATGAGAATCAACTTTTCATTTTACACACACGAGCTTATACAAACTGCTGGGATTATTTTTCCAGAGAATTCATTGAATATATAAATCAATTTGACGAAGCTTAACATCTTTCCAATATTGAAACTTCCAGTCATAAACATGGTCTACTCTTCCTGTTATTTGTACCTCAGTAATTTCTCTCAATAATGTTTATATTTTTCTATATAGAGGTCTTGCATAAATTCATTTCTAGATGCTTTTGCTGCCAATGTAAATAATATATAATTATAAAATTCCTTTTCCAATCATTAGTTGAATATATGTAAATAAAGCTGATTTCAGATTGACCTTATATCCAATAAGCTTACTAAATCATATTCAATTTTAATAGGTTAGCTGTAGTTTAACTATTTTATTATAATAATTTAACATTTTCTCAGAAATGTTTGAAATATTACTTGCAAATCCTGAGAGCCTTATTTTTTTCTAATCCTTACATACTTTCTTATCTTGTAATAGTAAAAATTCCAGGAAAATGAAGAATGAAAGTGATGATAGCGGACATCTTTATATACTTGTGATCTATTTGTATTTTATCATCTGGCATGTTTCTGCAGGTTTTTCTTAACACTTATAATTGAAGTAAAGAAGTTCTTTTCTGCTCTTACTGTGCGAAAAAATTGTTGGTGATGGTATTGTTAGTTTGGTTTTGGTTTTAATGATGAAAGTGTCGATTTTTGTTTTATAAAATGCTTTTTCTGAATCTTCTGAATTTACTTTTCTCATCTTGGCAGGAGATGAAAGTTTTCTCCTTTGTTCTTAACAGAACAAATTAATGTAGTGAATTACATTAATTGATTTCCCAATGTTAACTCAATCTTGTGTTCATGAATTAAATTCAGTTTGGTTAAATGGATGACACATTATGCATTTTATGTATTGTTGTACTTGGTGTACTAATCTTTTGTTTAGGATTTTTGCATCTGTGTTTATGAGATACTTCTGACTATAGTTTTTCTTTCTTATAATATCCTTGCCAGGGTTTTATGTAAAGTAATGTGGTCTCAAAACAACAAGTTCTTTTTTTTTCTCTCATCTGAAAGAGTTCATAGAAATATTAATATTCTTTCTTTCTTAAATATTTAAAAGAATCCATAGATGAAACCATCTGGGCCTGTAGATTGAGGGAAAGTTTTAAATTATAAATTCACTTTGTTCAATAGATCAAGGGCAACAGAGACTTTCTTCTTGCTTCCCAGTTTGTCCTTAAGTCTCAAGAATTGCAACATTCTAACACAGAATGTTCCAATGTCTTTGGAACTCTGTCTGAATCTTCAGCTACCATGGTAGCAGTAGTAAAACAGCTAGACTAGAAACACTAGTATAAAGAAGAAGCCGGTACATAGTTACATAAAATACTTTCTCAATTAAATTATAGATGAAGCTGATCAAATGGATCTTTCACTCTCATAAAGTTAAAAACAAAGAAATTGAAAATTTTCACATAGATCCTCTTAATTTTACATTAACTCTCATTCCATGCCATTATAATTTTTTGTTTTTACTATTTTATTAAGTTAGAGAGTTATGACTGTGTGAGAAAAATACTTTTGCAATCTTATTAAACAGATATAATGTAAATAGCTGGTAAGAAATCTGGCACAGTGAATAAACTGGTAAATCTTTATGAAGGTGAGTGGTTTGGGATTATACATATTATTATATATTCTATTTTCAAGTTTATACCTTAAGCCAATTATAAATTTATAAGTATAAATAGTTAAAACATTGTGACATCTATTTAATATAGTAATATTTAAATGTTTTAATATTTCACCAAAAGTTTACATTTTAAAAAATTATAAAAATACTCTTGTTTTATATTCTAACAGTGGACATATATTGGATAATCTAAAAATTTACCTTATATAGGATTACTGGAATTAAAATGTGTCCAATGCTATTTCCTTAGTATAATTTACAAATTAACCTAATACTGATTATTGAGTATATTATTGTTTCAGTGATCTTAAAATCATTTAAAGTATTTTCACCTTTAATTGTACAGTGTTTACTAGTACTTGTTAATTCCTAGGTTATGATAATTAGAAGTTATTTTGCTTATAACAAAAATCAATCTTATAAATTAATTTTAATAATTTAGATGAAAGCAAGGACTAAATACATATTCACTAATAGTATAGACAGGTATCTAATATGACCTTACTTTTTAATTATATTTTTTTTTTAAAAAACATACCAAAAACCAGCCAAACACTATGTATAGCACCCATTATATCATTAGAGTCACCAGCATATGACATCACTATTGATGACATAAAATCTTGACAAGTTGTTTTCTAGTACTAAGAGGAATCAGCCTTGCAGGGAATTCAGAGACGAGAGAAATGTATGTGAATATTTGTTTAAATTTGTAATATTACTACTAAATGCCTAGGTAAATATGGTAAAAATTATAGTGTATAACTTCTTTAAAAAATATTTTCTAGTTCTCACAAAGCAAGACATTTTCTAAAAAAATAGATGGTATTTTTCCACGCCAATAGCAGATGATTTAATTAAAATAATGAATATATTAGTGAAAGATTAATAGTTGATTATACATAGTTTAGCTCAGAGTTTAGCTTAGTTTAACACATAACAATTCAACACATTAACTTTTATCTGGCATCTAGATTCAATATGTAATCTAGAATTATTATTGTGTAATTTTTGTGTGTTGAGATTTAAACTTATTCAGTTTTTTTATATCAACCTAATAGTTAATTTGCTGACTTCTCTTCATAAATTCACTTTTTTTTCCCCTCCAGTGAGCCTCGCTGAGCCTTCTTAGATCCCTGCTGGGTTTACTATTTGTGCAAGTCAACCAACAGCCAATTCTATACAAACACATTCTCAACAAATCTAGGACCTTTTTTATTCCAAATATCATTAGTTCACCTTTGGTTGAACCCAGCACACCAGGAGTTTATATACTCTTCTCAGATAAAACACTAAGAAACAATGGTTGTCTCTGAATTTAAAAGACGGAAGACACTGCATTTGTTTTCCTCTTGTACCCAAGATCAAAACAAGCTCAAACGTGGATCTCAGGAGGTGGGAAAAAAACCTCCAGAGAGACAATAAGGTGTCCAGGGCTGAGAACAAGGCTCTCAGAAAAGAAAACAAGTCCCTCTGGGGAGAAAACAAAGCCCTTCGAGGAGAAAACAAAGCTTTCCGTATGGGCAATCAGTTAATCCGGGGGGAGAACCAGTCCCTGAGACAGCGAAACCAGCTGCTGTGTATGTTTAAAAGTGTGATTTTAGAAAATCAAAAACCACCTAGGGAAAAAAGTCAATGCCTTGAACAGAGAAAGTAAGTCTTATTGGCAACAGAATCGAGCCCTGGAAGTTCAGATCAAGGCTCTCAGGGAACAGGAGAAAGCCTTCCAGAACGAGGCGAAAACCCTTCAAGAAATAAGTTCTCTACATGAGGAGATCTATGCCCTACAGCATCAGGAATGTGCGATCAGGATGGAGCAACAGGCCCTGATGGAAGAAGGACTTGCACTGGAGATGGAAGAACAAGCTCTGTGGAAGGAGGAACAGGCCCTTTGTGAAGAGAACAAGGCTCTGAGAGAGGAGAACAGTGTTTTTCAAGAGGAGGGAAAGGCCCTTCTGGAAGAGGCGAAGGTCCTAGAGGAGTGGAACAAGATTCTTCAGGAGAAAGACAACAAACATGCTGGCTGGAAAAATGTACAATTAAAAAGTAAAGCAGGAGAAGTGTGACTTGAAGATGTAACCAGCAAACCATGAATATCATTGACATTCCAGAAAAAAAAAAATTCAAACTTTTGAAGGTGAAATACTATTAGTGGTGTTGGAGTAGGAAGCTTGGAAATGTACAGAATCTGGTCCTGGAAACCAAATAAAGTCCTGAAAAGTTGGAAAAAAAAAAGTTTCTTTAGGTTTACTTAAATTGTACAGCACTATTGGTGGTAAATATTATTTTAGAATGGAAAAGATGTGTTACTCAAAACGTGACACTGAATGGACCAGCTAGGTTTGCCCTTTAGTTTCAGAGAAATTGGGTGAATATTGTAAGAAATCAACATCACAAAGGAAAACTTGTCTTAAAACCTGCTCTTAGAATTATGAAAAATATAGTGAAATATAAAACTTTGCATCCTTCATATGTATTGTGAAAAAAATGTTTTGTAGAAGAATATTCTGCTTTATGTTTATTCCAATAATCTAATTGAGGAGGCCAATAAAATACTAAGAAGAATTTTTAAAATATGTGAGTGTTCACAGACTTCCCACTATTTTTTCTCTGTTATTTTCTTCCTTTTGCTTGCTGGGAGGGTGCCATGCTCTTTAATAAATCTATTAATGAGAGAAAAGGGACTGAGAGAACAAAGTTCCCTAAACTCATAATAGGGCTTGTGGAGTTTGGAATGTGAATCTGTGGGATGGTCCCTATTCAGTGGAAACTGGGGAAGGAAGAAATGGATTTTTCAGATGTATTAATGTTGACAAATGATCTAATTGAATGCTCTTTTTAAAAAATAATTCTGCAAAAACTAAGTCACATGGACTTATGGATTTATTAGAGTACATAGATATTTGCAGAACACTAGGTTACAAACTGCTACAGTGTACCTTATTTTTCATCATCGTAGATTTTGAGCATTTAATACAGTATAAACATTTAATGGATTTTATTGAAATCATAGCTCATTCTGATTCTTGTCTAGTGTTATGTAATAGGAATATAAGAAAAGTATAGGAAGAAAAGACTTTCCTTTTCCCTAGATACTGCCACATCTGCAAAAAGTCAACATACACTTATTAAACACCTTTAATTAGCATTCTCCTAAGCAATACAGATACATTTAAATATAAAAAGTGAAACAAGACATGTTCCCTGATTTTAAGGATTCCACAACCTGTGAAGAAAGATAAAGATTATTCCTTAAGAGAGGGTATCTATCTGTCTGATAAACAGATCACTAACCACTGTTCTTTGGAAATTATACAGCCACCATTTAAATTAAAAAATTCAGCCTTGCAGAATATTAAAAAGCAATGTTTGTAGACAGTGTTCAACTGACCTGTAGTCAATTGGGACAGGGAGGAAATGCAAAGCCTTTATCGTTGTTTTTAATCTCAAAACATGTGGAAGAAACCTGCAGGAAGGAGAATATCCAGCTTGGTGTTCTAGGGATTTGTGGTATGCTGCTTTATTGTCTATACACGAATTCTGATATGTTATTGTGCACTGAATATAGTCCTTACTCTGAAAACTCCCTACTGTAGTGCTTAGGAAAAATAAACTATTTTACTCTTTGGTGATGAGGTCAGGAAGGGTACAGTTTTCAGTGACCCTTCTCTGTGAGGAAGCTGTCATTATTGCCTCATAGTTCAATCAGCAGGAATTTAGGTTAAACTGAAGACACACTGATCAGAATTTCAGTCTCTCCTGTTTGAATTCATATGCTAAGCTGAAGATTCGCACTGCTACAAAGAAATTTTGGTTACTATTTATAGCACACTCTGCAAGTGAGAAAATATATAATTAAGGAATGGGTTAAAACAATTTATGTTGATATCACTCTTCATAAAGTCTATGATCTTTCACCTTCACAGACTAATCAAAAATTGGATATATTTAAGTGTACATTTAAAAGTTTTCATATTGTTAGCTATCAATTGAAATTATATGTTAAACAGAGGAAATATGTTGAATGAAAAAAAATGGGGGCATTTTGATGCTCACAACGCAGGAACTTTAGTGTATGTGAACTTTGTTTCTTTGTTCATTTCTAGGTCTTTCCTCATAGTTTCCAGAAAAGGTGGTCACCTAAAGGTCATCTGAAAGCCTAATGCTCCCACCAGGATTGCCCTTAATCCAGGCCAGCAAACAATAATTAGCTGCAGCACAGAATAGTTGCATGGATGTTCCAAATATCTTCTTAGAGATGAGAGACTGTTTATCTTTAAGAGACTATCAAGTTTCAACCCATGTGCTAGACTCTATTTATTTAAGGGCACAAATCCCAGGCTCCCAGGCCCATCTTTCCTCACTTTGATTTATATTCCATTATGTTCCATATATCCTCTAATATATCCCGATTCTACATCATTCCCCACCCTCCTGAACATTTTATCGAACGTCCTATATCTTTAACCTCTTTTCTGAAAGTTCATTTTGTCTTCTTAACCCAGATAGACCTCAGTGATACTGTCCTCTTTAGTATAGCTCTCAGGTGAAGATTTTTAGGCACCAGCAAAGATAGAGGTAGTGTAGGTTTCCTCATTTCTCACTGTACTTCCAAAACTTTTATCTTGTTTCCTCCTATAAAAGATTTCGTTTCAATGAAATACGTGATATGAGATACCACTTTCAATCCTATGTAGTACTTCATGTTCAGACTTCTTATTGGCTCTGGTTCAGATATTAAGACCTTTGGAATCTGGCTCATAGTACTCCTCCTGCTTTTACTCTTCTGTATAACCTCAAATTGCACATAGATGATTAGTCCAGAAATGTACCACTCAGTCCCTTGGATCTTCTTATCCACCAAAACCATTTCCCCCATATCATGTCAGTTTCCATCCCCATTATTGTACCTTAAAATCTTTGATTTGCAAATACGTTGATTCAGAAATCTGAACTGTCCAACTTTCTGAATACACTCTATACTGCTCTTATTTGCCTGTTTACCCAACTCATGTAGAAATCCAACTCGTAACTCCATCGGCATTATTTCACTAATATTATCCCTCACATTCTCACTTCTGTTGTTATTCAGCATAGATTCCGATTCATTACAATACCCTTGAGAATGCTCTTTACTTTTTTTTTTAAATACAAATTTATTGGAGTGTAATTGCTTCACAGTACTGTGTTAGTTTCTGTTGTACAACAAAGTGAATCAGCCACATACATACATATACATATATCCCCATATCCCCTCCCTCTTGAGCCTCCCTCCCACCCTCCCTATCCCACTCTAGGTTGTCACAAAGCACTGAGTTGATCTCCCTGTGCTATGCAGCTGCTTCCCACTAGCTATTTTACATTTGGTAGTGTGTATAATGTGTATAATGCTACTCTCACTTAGCCCCAGCTTCCCTCTCCCTCCCCGCATGTCCTCAAGTCCATTCTCTATGTCTACGTCTTTATTCCTGCCCTGCCACTACGTTCATCAGTACCATTTTTTTGTTTGTTTTTTAGATTCCATATATATGTGTTAGCATACGATATTTGTTTAAACTCACTCTCCAGTGTGCTGACCTGAAAAATTTCCAACACAGATTCCCTGTAACTATGTGTCTTTTCCCAACTATACCTTGTCTATTTCCTTATTTATTTCCTTGTGTTCCCGAGCACCTGAACATAGAGGTATTTCTATTATTAACAAAGAGGTAACACTCTATACATAAAGTATCTAAATATTTACATATATTAACTCACTTCACCTTTGTAAACAACCTACTTACTCTCAGTATCCTAATTTTACAGATGAGGAAAGAGAAACACAAGAAAATATTCCTGTTTCTAAGATCACATATAGGATTTTTGAGATATAAGATTTGAATTCACGTGGTCTGACTCCAGACTCTGTCCTCTCAGCCTCTACCGGTTATTAGCACTATAAAATCACCCAAATGTAAATGAAAACAACACTGCCTAGCAATCCTACCATTTTTCCTGCTTTCCAATGTAACAGATTTTAATGTCTCCTTTCTCCACTTCATCCCTTCCTATTAAAAGGAAAATAGATTTATCAAAGGTTAATCCTTCCATATTTGCTTAGAATTTTATCTTGTGTATTCCTCTGAAGGAATTTATTCTGATCTGCATCCTCTAACATTTAACATTCTCGAGTCTTTTGTCTTTTAGTCATTCTAGCGTATATGAAGCTATATCTCACTGTGGCTTAAATTAATACAAATTAGTATTTCCTTGATGATTAATGAGGTTGAGCATATTTTCATGTGTATACTGGTTATTAACATATCTTTCCTTGTGAAGTAGTTTTTCAATTTTGTTTATTTTTTCTTGGTGGTTTTCTTATTGAATTTTAAAAGTTATTTATATATTCAAGACACAGGTACTTTTAGAGTCATGAGTATTGCAAATATTTTGTCCCATTTATGGTTTGCCTTTTGATTTTTCAACAGTGAGACATGAAGATGAGAAGTCTTTGAATATAAAGTCCAATTTATCTATTCTTTCATTTAGTGGTGTATTGTATTAACATCTATTGTCTCATTAGCATTATGTGTTCTCATTTTGAGCCATATATTTTTGCCTAGGAATATAGATTTATGGTAACACATTCAACCAGACTCTAATATAAAGTGTTTGCATGCATATGTATAAACTTCGTGACTATGACTCTATGGCTATTGTAGAGTGGAATACTAGGGAACACTAAAGTCTATGTACATATTATCTCATAGAGGAATTATTAATGAAAATATATCTTTTTAAGGAGAAACACTCAATAAACATTAACTCACAGAAAGGGAATCTGGAAATATTCCAGAGATAGTCCTCTAGAACTAGGTAATTGCTGTGCCATTTAGCTGATATGATAAGCCCTTCAGTTCACTGTAGTCCCTGTAATATACCTAACTTAGTTCTGGCCCATGTCCACATAAATAATTTTTATTATTAATCCCTGTAGGTCTTTTGATTGCCAGAAGAACTAAGAGAGTATATATATATATATATAGCATTTGAAGAAAGTGAAACAAGATATTCAAGGACTCAGGGGTGCTGGAGCCCACTCACAGAGGCTGCTCACAATTAGCTCAAAGAGATGATTGCATACACCTCTTCCCAACGCTGCATTCATGGCATCACATTGGTATCTTGAAATATGTATACTCTAAATTAGAGCTTTTTTGTTTTTTTTGGTAGCACCAGTTGTTAAATATTTACCTAGCTGTCACAAGTCAAGGTACCTGAAAGTTAAAACAATGAAATCTAGAAGTTTTATAATCATTTATATTTGTGTTCTAAATAAATTAGAAAATATTGTCCAACAAATTTCAGATATTTATAGCATTATTTATCTTTCAAAGAAATTTCACAAGATATTAATGATCTGCAATTTTTTGGTCATGATTCACATTTTCAACAGAAAAAATAAAGGTATAATTGAAACAATGAAGCAAGACATTTTCCCTCTAAAACACTATTATCATTATTTTATTTTTATTAATATATATTGAAAGTACTTACATAATTAAGAATCATGTATTAATATTTCATTTTTCTTTAAAAATAGAATTAGTGTATGATTTTCTATGTGGGGAATGAAAAGCATGAAAGTAACAGAAAAATTACATAAATTCAAGAAAAAATTGAGAGTGGATAAGAAGTTATTTTATGCTCAGGATACTATACCTTATGTTAAGGGACTGTAAGAGATCAGACAGCAGTCCCAAGAAAATGGTTCATTAGGGGTCTCCAAAGGGAAATCACAGCACAGTTAGGGATGCTAAGAAGATATTAGAGCTGTCTGAAATTATAGATTTTGTACCAAAGGAGCTGTGATAAACTAAATTACATTCATAGTGAAAAGTCAGAAACACACAAAATTGGATCAACAAAGAAGAAAGTATTTTATGGTTGTTTGCTAAATAAAAACAACACAAAACAATCATGATTCATATCATTTTGATATTTATATTGTTTTTTAAATTAAATAAAGAGAGAATAGTTTAGCTCCACCATATTAAAATAGGATATCTGGTATTATTCCTGATTCTGCTCCAACCTTTAATTTTTAAACTCTAAAATCCCTGAATATATCTTTGAGGCAGTAACATTACATCAATGTTGATGTATTTTTCACCTCCCCAAGATATCTAGAACCATTCAGTTTATAGACACTATCACTGTTATCACTGCATAGTGAACAATGTAATGTCTCTGATAAAATTTATCAAAACATTTCTGATTTAGGCTGATTAGAATATAAAGCTAGAGATAAAATTTGAATCTGCAACACATGATGCCATAACAGATGAGACACAAAAAGACAAATTATTTCTATAAGCACTAGGAATTAAATTTCCCAAGTGTGATAGTTAGCAAAAAATTTTATTTTGTCCCTGCTCCTGCTGTTATACCAATTGTTCTTGTACACTGAATCTGGGGTAAACCACCTGACTTGCTTTGGCTAAGGAGATGTGATCAACTGACTCAAGCAGAACCTCAAGAAAACATTTGCCTATTTCTACTTCTGTACTACTATTCCTACTACTGCCGACGGAGCATTCCTGGGCTAGTTTGCTTTAAGGGAAGAGACACGTTGAGCAGTCATCTATCGAAGACCAACAGACATCTGACCATAGGCATGTATATGAACCCATCCTAGACCAGAAAAACAATCCAGAAGAGCTAAGTCTAATTACTAACCCACAGTCCTACAAGCCAAATAAGTGCTTATTCATTTTAGTCACTGATGCTGAGCTTGTTACACAGTATGATTGAGGCAATGAAGAGAATAAGTATCTGATAAACCACATTTTTTTCTTTCTTCTCTGTTATTTCATGATTTTTATTTGTTTGAAAATTCTGGTATTTAAAAAAAATTAAAAGTATTTTCAGTTAAACAATGACATTTTATGTTCTGTTGTGTACATTTATAATAGTAATAAAATAAATTTACTTATAGACATAAATGAATTATTTTAAATAAATACATTTTATTAAATCATTAGCAAAATATTGTGGTTAACTGATAATTGCAGTGGTAACTAATACAGTTTAAAACTTTGATAGATTATTAAATTTATATGAAAGAATAAATAATCATGTTATTAGTAAATAATGAAATTTCAAAAAAATGTATATTAATTACTTTAAACTGAAGGCAAGGTGATATGTACTAATAAATGCAAGTAGTTTATAGCAAAAGCATAGAAAAATACATCTAAATTATTCTGCTCTTCTCTATTCACCCTATGAAAAATTCTGACAAATGTCATCTGAAAGATGATCTTCATGCTCATTTATCAGAAAACATGTGATAAAAGAAGTCAGTATAATTTTAGAAAAGTGGATTATTCCGGACTAGCTTCATTTTTTTTTCTAGTGGAGGTAGTCAGTTATTAGCAGATTAGAGATAATCTATCCTCCTGTGGATGGCTTCATGTTCTGCCACTTTCTCCTATAAAATATCCAGTCACGTGTTCCACAGTTCCTGAACCAGTCTTGATCTTGTAGGCAGTACACTACTGGAGAAACTTAGGAATTAAGTTAAAACCCACAGATGTCAGATAGTAGAGCCAACCACATTCACTGTGTTTCCAAGTCCCCTTCACTGATAATTGAGTCCAAGATCTGACCCAGTTGTATACAAGAATTTAATAAATAATAAATGTCATTTAATACATTGACTAAAAGATGAATTAATCACTTGATAATCTTCAAAATGAGTTATCTGAGGTAAAGTTAGCTATATCCTCCACTTCTTACTGCCACTACCATAAAAACGCAATATATTTTTGTATAGTTATGTGGAATATCTATATAGCTATATCTATACCCACACATATTGGTTTGCTAGGATTATCATAACAGAGTATCACATTGGGTGACTTAAATAACTAAAATTTATTTCATCACAGTGCTGGAGGTTAGAAGTCTAAGGTCAAGGTGTTGGCAGGATTAATTTCTTCTGTGGCCTCTCTCCTCAGCTTCTGGAAGGCCAACTTTTGTGTCTTTACATAGTCTTCCCTCTGTGTGTGTCTGTGTTCTAATATCCCCTTCCTATAAGGACACCAGGCATATTGGATTAGGGCCCACCATAAGACTTCATTTTACCTCATTCAAGGCCCTACTTCCAAATACTGGATGTTAAGATCTCAACTAATAAATTTTAGAAGATACACTTCAGCCCATAATATCATACCTAAGATATAGATATACTTCAAGATATACTTTATATCATAGTATAACAAAACTTAACATCATCATAGAGAAGAAAGAAGATATAGAATCTATATGGAAAAAAGCTTATATATTTGTTAGAATTTTAAAAATACCAGAGAAAAAAGCAAAACTGTCCATTGCAATTTTTACTATTAGTAAAATTGATAAACATACAAAGATTCAGAGAAACTGTTGTAATACATATACAGTATAATGGGTTATTAGTTATCCTCCAAAAACTCCAAATATTGCTATGAAGACAATGATCCTTGGAGAAGGAATAAAATCAGTATGGAAAAGAGAAAGAAAACAAAAGGGAAATAAAGACCTCTGAAGATCTCCTGACTATGCTTTTCCTAAACTATGCCTTATTGAGCTTGGTGTATATATCCCCTGAATATTTATCTAATACCACCAAGAGTCTCTAAGTCAAGATCAGCTTCTCTGGTCAGGTTAGATTTTTCTCAACCACCCATTCCATTCTGTAGAGAGAACTAAGATACTGACTTCTTCCCTTTTCCATCTGGTCCTCAGGGTTTATTCTGTAGCCTCTCTCTTGACATCCTCAAGATGATTGATAACCCTATCACAGAGGAGAAAAGTCCCAGTTGGCAGGGAGTGTGTTGCTTATGCTCACTTCTGGGAAATGGGAACTTGCTACATGTAGCCATTATTTCCTGCCATCTCAGATGGTTTCATAGAAGTGTCAGTCAGTGGTCTGTATGAATATATCAAGAAGATAACAGAGGTGGTTCAAGCTCCCAACTTACTCTAGGATACCTGCACAAATTCTCTGAGATTTCAGTAGTACTGTGAAGAGTATTTCTGAGCCAGCTGTGAGCTATCATTCTTTTAATTGTTCAAAGCAATTAAACTGCAATTTTATTGAGGCATACTTTTAGATATATACTGCAGCCACAAGGTTGAATTATGGAAGTGATTTACTTTGCTGGTGAGTGAGTCTTATGGATCCTTTATGTTCCTATCTCTCCCTCACTTTCTTCTTCCTAATAAATGTGAGTTCTTTTTACTTTTCAAAAAACCCCATAAGCTGTGACAATATTATATTATAGTTTTGGCATATGTAAAATCTTAGACTCTACCCCTTGACATTAATAAGAACTGTGTTGCTATTTTGAGACATGGACTTGTTCCCCTATATGGAAGTTTTCCAAACTGATCCTTGCCTTACCTCTTCTAATAGATCATGTTAATCCAAGGAGGGTTGATAAGCCTTTTAGGACTTGATTTTAGAGAATTTTTTGCCCTACCCTGAGTGTGTGAATTTACATGTTAACACCCAAAATTATACGTAATGTTTTGGGGTTTTCAAATTTTATAATATTTGGGGAATATTTTTCATAATTCATCAGGAATTGTATAGACAATTTTCTTCATAAAGAGTATTATATGTAGTTTTATCACAATATTATTATTTAATATGATTCTTCTGTATACAGTACAAATACAACATTAATGCATGTAAAACTTTACAAAGACAGCATACATAGTATTTCATTTTCTATTGTGAACGACACATTTATTTCCCAATAAGAGAAGTGGGGTCACTTATGAAATAATTAAATGAATTTTGCTTAAATAGCATTTAGAATATTGAAGAAATAGATGAGGTAGAAAATATATTTTTTGAATGTCATTGCAGGGTCACAACAGAAATACTGAAAATAGAAATATATTGATAGAATTCCAGTAAGCATGGTTTAATTCCAAATCAGTCACAGTTCTGACTCAGAAAGCTTTTTTTTTTTTCCAATCCACTATGTGCAAGTTGTTAGTGAACATATTAGTTAATGACCTGAAGGCAAATCCATGACAAAGTGATATTGTGCTAATTGTGTGGAAAATGTTTTCTAGCTTTAAAAAATGCTACATTCTGAGATGCTATAGGGAATTTATCTTCCCTATTTGAGCTATTCTCTTCAACCTTCCTCAAGGGCACTGAATCATATTGAGTGAGTCATCCAGCTTTCACATCATATCTAAAAATCAAGGAAAACTCCCAAGAGGCAATGTTAGGGATTAAACGCTCTCATTCTATTTACATTCAGTTGGCATTAAAATGAAAAATAAGTTATAAAGTTGACTGTAGTAAGACTATAGATATTTTAATATCTCATTTTCATCATGCCTTATATTAAAATGCCAAACTTTTAGGTATAGTATAATAAAAATATTTTTATATTTACTTTTGGAAAAGCTTCTTATTTTAAATTTCTCCTCTTTGGAATTGTTTCTTTATTATTATTCAAATTAACATACACTAGATATACAATAAAATAAATGTATGCTTAATGAGTATGTTTATTAAAGGAAGACTAGGGGTTTAGTAGCCTCAGTTTGAAAAATATTAAGTTATGTTAAAAAGTGAATATTAAAAAATATATAGGGCTTCCCTGGTGGCACAGTGGTTGAGAGTCTACCTGCCGATGCAGGGGACATGGGTTCGTGCCCCGGTCCAGGAGGATCCCACATGCCGCCGAGCGGCTGGGCCCGTGAGCCATGGCCGCTGAGCCTGCATGTCCGGAGCCTGTGCTCCACAAGGGGAGGGCCACAACAGTGAGAGGCCCGTGTACCACAAAAAAAAAATGTATATATATATGTGTGTATATATATACACACAAATATATACATATAAATTTTAAATTGTTGCTGGAACATCTGCTATTGACTTTTATATGATTATAAAAACTTACTTAAAAATATTGAATCTTTCAATTCACAACAGAAGATAGACTGGAGGATACTTATATATAAAATGCACACATGATTTTATTTTATATTATATTTTATTTGTATTAACCAAATATAAATATGAATGCTCTGAGCAACCCAGAAGAAGTTCACCACTTAAGATTTCTTGCATTTTTACCTGCTCTCTTATTTTAATGCACTTTTCACATAAGACTAATTCCCATATTCTATGCCACACACACACACACACACACACACACACACACACACACACACACACACATCCATGGCACCTTCCTAGTGTATTTAATGCATATATTTTCAACCCATCTAAATTATGCTGAATTAGGTGTAAATGTGTCTTAAAAATTGCTTGAAATGTGATTTTTCATTTTCTTTAGCACCTTTGTCCTATAAACTGTATTGTGTTCTTAGGTTTTCCATTCAACATTAGGTTTTTGAGATATATTAATATTTTGATAATAAATGTAACTCATTATATTTGCTTTATTCATTTATCATATACATACATATGATACTTGTATCTATACATAATGGATATATCTTACGATTATAAGCCCATCCCTCCAGTAACAGATTTGTCATTTGCCTACACTTCTATGTTACCAAAAACTACAACACTGTGATGAATGTCTTTATTCGTGTATCCTTACAGACTTATGGGAAAGATTTTTGGGGGATATATATTCTGCTGTGAGACTAACTGCTGGATGTGGGATATTTGCTTATAAGATTTTACCAGATATCACTAAATATCTGCAGAATGCCTGCACAAGTTTCCAAACATGGGAACATCAGCAATGGTTAAAATTTCCAATTTTCCCATATTCTAACATTTCATAGTGTACTACTGCCTTTACATTTTTGCCAATCTACTACTTGCAAGAAGGTACACTTTAATATCTATTTCCACATTTACCAGTGAGGCTGATCATGCACATATTAATTATGTGGATATTTCTTCAAAGGCAATATAAACTAATAAGGAGCACAGATTTTGGACCAAGACAGCCTGGAGCAAATCCTGCCTCCATCACTTACTTAGACAAAGATAAACTTATACACATTATTTAACTCTCTGTGCATCCTTCTATTCATCTTTAGTGAGGGGAACCATATCAGCTTTGTAACTCTGTGAATGTTAAGTAAATTAAAATGTATATAATGCTTAACACATTATCTAGAACACATTAATTGCTATATAATTGTTAATTATTAGTTTTATTCATATTCTCAGCTTATTTTTGTAAATATTTCCTTTCCTTGATAAGTTGAATGTGTTCCTTTATAATATAGACGTTAATCATTTGCTTGTGTTTAACATTGCATATATCATCTCCAGTCTGTCATATAGTGGTTAAGTTTGCCTGCTGTGAGGTTTATTAATTAACGATGTTTTACTTGTACCTAACCAAAGTTAAAAATGTTTTGTACATGAATTATACTGTAAGGTTTTGTTTTTAATTTTTTTTCTAACTATGTGGTCATAAAAATATTGCATTTTTTTATATTTTTAACTTTACTTTTGGCATTTGGTTATTTAATCTATGTAGAGCCATTTTTTAAATCCAACTTTGTAATCCAACTTTTAAAGTCCATATACTGAGCCAAATTTCCACAGATCATCTACTAAAAAATGTGCAATTTCACAACCCCCAATATACTATCTCTTATCAAATTTGAGGAAACCATATGTTCATGAATCTGTTTCTGGATTCTTTCTGTTCTATTTGGTAGTTCTTGTACAAAAACTATACTTTTTCCTACTATATCTCTGTTAAGTGTTTTAATGTCTACTCATGATATACATGTGCATGCATATTTCCTCTCCATCTTGGAATTATAATAGATATTCTTAACTTTATCCTGCTCTGTAGATTATAGTATAGGCTTAATTTCCCAAAAGTTTCTCCTAGAAAACTGTCAAAATTTCCTTGAGTATATAGCCATATTGTAGTAGAGTTGACTTATTTAAAATTAAGTTTGACCATTCATGAACATGTTTTGCCTCTTATTGAGGTCCTTTTTATAAAATTTTTATGTAACACAAACTGTCAAATCAGACTAACAGTAATTATAGATTTTGTCAGTACAAAATCTTACTGATAAGTTTAAAAGGTTTCAGCAATCACAGAGCACAGATAAAACATATTGGACAGTCAAGGAGAAGATAGAGAAAAGGGGCAGAGGACATATTTGAAGACATAATACCTGAAAAGTTCCCTTATCTGAGATGAGAAGCAGAAAACCAGATCCAGGAAGCACAGAGAGTCTGAAACAAGACCAACCCAAAGAAACCACACCAAGACACATTGTAATTAATATGGCAAAACTTTAACATGAAGAGAAAATATTAAAAGCAGAAAGAGAAAAGCATTAGCTGTGTTCAAGGTAACTCCCATAACACTATCAGCTGAATTTTCATCAGAAACTGCAGGCCAGAAGAGAGTGGCATGATATACTTAAGTAAAGAAAGGAAAATGCAGCAACCAAAAATACTCTACCTGTAAGTCTATCATTCAAATTTAACGGAGAGATGAGTTTTACAGCCAAGCAAAGCTTAAGGAAGCCAGCATCTCTAAACTAGTTTCACAAGAAATGTTAAAGGTAGTTCTCTAAGTGGAAAAAAAGACAACTGAAAATATGAACATTACAAAAGGAAAAATCTCATTGGTAAAGGCAAATATTATAGAAAAGATAGTAGATCAAACACATATAAAGCTAGTAGGTAGGTTAAAAGACAAAAGTAGTAAAACCATTTATAATCGCAATGAGTAGTTAAGAGATATACACACAAAAAAGATGTAAGATATCATGCCCTAAAGATCAAACTTGTTGGGGGGTTGGGGGGGGCAGTAAAAATGTAGCATTGTTAGAATGTGTTTTAACTTAAGAGATTATCCAATTAAATTAAATATATTGTTCAACTTCATATATATGTATATGTATGAATATATTATTATATATTGTTATATATATATATAAACCACATCATAACCACAAACAAAAATATGTAATGGATACACAAAAAAGAGAAAGAAATCCAAACATAACACTAAAGATTGTAAGCAAATCATACTGGAAGAGAGCAAAAGAATAAGAAAGGAGCAAAAAGGAAATGCAAAAATAATTACAAAATGGCAATAAATACATACATATCAATAATTACTTTAAATGTCAATGGACTAAATGCTCCAATCAAAAGACATAAAGTGACTAATGGATACAAAAACAAGACTTGTATGTACACTACCTATAAGAGACTCACTTCAGATCTAAAGACATACACAGACTGAACGTGAGTGGATGGAAAATAAGTATTCTATGCAAATTAAAACAAAAAGAAAGCTGGGATAGCAATAGCTGTATCAAATAAAGTAGCCTTTAGAATAATGTAACAAGAGACCAAGAAGGACATTACCTAATGATAAAGGGATCAATCCAACAAGAAGATATAACAAGTGTAAATATATATGCACTCTACATAGGGGCATCTGAATACATAAATCTAATATTAACATACATAAAGGAAGAAATTGACAGTAGCATAATAATAGTAGAGGACTTTTACATCCCACTTACATGAAGGGACAGATCATCCAGACAAAATCAATAAGGAGACAATAACCTTAAATGACATATTAGACATATTAAACAGAAACAGAGGAGTCCATCCAAAAGCATCAGAATACACATTCTTTTTAGTGCACCTGATACATTCTTCAGGGTATTTCATATGCTAGGCCACAAAACGTCACAGTAAATGTAAGAAGATTGAAATCAGATAAAGCATCTTTTCCCACCACAATGCTAAGAGACTAGAAATCAACTACAAGAAAAAAAAAAAAAAGAAAAACTGCAAAGAACACAAACATGTGGAGGCTAAACAATATGCTACTACTAAACTGTCAATGAGTCATTAAAGAAATCAGAAAGGAAATTAAGTCCCTACCTGAGACAAATAAAAATGAAAACACAATGATCTGAAATCTGTGGGACATAGCAAAAGAAATTCTAAGAGACAGTTGTATAGCAATACAAGCCTATCTCAGGAAAATTAAAAATATCAAATAAACAACCTAACCTTACACCTAAAGGGACTAGAAAAAGAATAAATGAAATCCAAAGTTGGTAGAAAGAAAGACATAACAATAAAAACCAGAGAAAAATATATATATATAAAATAAACTAAAAAACAATATAAAAGATCAGTGAAGCTAAGAGCTGGTTCTTTGGAAAGATAAAAAATAATTGATAAATTTTGAGCCAGACTTATCAAGAAAAAAAAAAAGGAATAAAAAAGGAGAAGTTAAAACTGACACTGCAGAAATACAAAAGATCATAATTAGAAAATATATATGCACCCCAATGTTCATAAAAGCACTATTTACAATAGCTAAGACATGAAAGCCACCTAAGTGTCCATAGATAGATGAATGGAAAAAGAAGATATTGTATAGACATACAATGGAATATTAGCCTTAAAAAATAATGAAATCTTGCCATTTGTGACAACTTAAATGGAAATACAATATATCATGCTAATGAAATATATCAGACAGAGAAAAACAAACAGCATATGATTTCACTTATATGTGGAATCTAAAAATCAATACAAATGAACAAACATAAAACAGAAACAGTCATAGATACAGAGAACAAAACAGGTGCTTGACAGAGGGAGGCAACTCAGAGGATGAGGGAAAGAGTTGTGTGATATTAAAAACTATAAACTTACTGGGGCTTCCCTGGTGGCGCAGTGGTTGAGGGTCTGCCTGCCGATGCGGGGGACACGGGTTCGTGCCCCAGTCCGGGAAGATCCCACATGCCGCGGAGCGGCTGGGCCCATGAGCCATGGCCGCTGACCCTGTGCGTCCGGAGCCTGTGCTCCGCAATGGGAGAGGCCAGGGCAGTGAAAGGCCCACGTACCGCCAAAAAAAAAAAAAAAAAAAAAAAAAAAACGTATAAACTTACAAAATAAATGAGTCAGGGTACAAAGTATGCAGGGTGGTGAATATAAGCAATAATTATATAATGACTTTGTATGGTGACAGATGGTAACTATACTTATTGTGGTGCTCAGTTTGTAATGTACAGAAATATTGAATCACTATGTTGTTCACCAGAACTAACATAGTGTTGTAGGTCAATTATACTTCAAAAACAAACAAACAAATAAACAAACTCATAGAAAAAGAGGTCAGATTTGTGTTTATCAGAGGTAAGGTGTGGGGGGAGAGGGGAAAGGTAATCAAAATGTACAAACTATAAGTTATAAGATAAATAAGTAGCAAAGATGTAATATACAATATGATAAATATAATTAACAGTTGTATGTTATATATAAAAAATGTTAGGAGAATAAATTCTGAGAGTTCTCATCACAATGAAAAATATTTTCTTCTTTTTATTTTGTTTTGTTTCTATACGAGATGATGGCTGTTCATTAAACTTCCTGTGGTAACCATTTCATTATGTATGTAAGTCAATCATTATGCTATATACCTTAAACTTTTACAGTGCTGACGTCAGTTTTATCTCAATAAAACTGGAAGAAAAAATGTTTATATGGAGAGGCACAAGACCCAGAATAGCCAACACAACATTGCAGGAAAAGAACAATTTCAGAGAATTAACACTATATAACTTCAAAACTTACTTTAAAACTACAGTAATCAAGACAGTGTACCACTGACAAAATGACTAGTCAAATAGATCAATAGAGTAAAGCAGAGAGCTCAAAAATACACTCCCCAAAATACAGTCAACTTATCTTTGATTAAGGAGCAAAGATAATACAATGGAACAAAGATATTCTTTTCAACAAATGGTATGGGGACAACTGGATATCCACATGCAAAAAGAGAAAGAAAAAAAATTAAAAAGAACCCAGATACAGACCCTAAACCTTTAGCAAAAAGTAACTCAAAATGGATCACAAACTTAAATTTAAAACAAAACTATAAAATGCCTAGAAGATAACACGAGAGAACACCTAAATGACCCTGGGTTTGGCAATGATTTTTTCATACATTACAAAAGGTATAACCCAGAATAAAATAAAGATAAGCTGGACTTAATTAAAATAAAAATAATTCTGCTCTTCAAGTCACTGTCAAGAGAATGAGAAAGACAAGCCACAGACTGGGAGAAAATATTTGCAAAAAACATACCTGCTACACAATTGTTATCCAAAAAATTCAAAGAACTCTTAAAAAGCAACAATAGAGAACAGCCAATTAAAAAAGGCCAAAGACCTTAACAGACACCTCACCAAAAATGATATACAGATAGCAAATTAATACATGAAAAGATGATCCACAACATATGTCATCAGGGAAATGCAAATTAAAACAACAATGAGATATGACTATACACCTAGTAGCATGGCCAAAATTCAGAACACTGATAACATCCAAACTTTGACAAGAATGTGGAGGCACAGAACTCTTATTCATTGCTGGTGGAAATGCAAAACTGTACAGTCACTTGGAAAGTTTATCAGTTTCTTACAAAACTAAACATACTCTTACCAAACAATCCAGCAATCATGCTCCTTGGCATTTATCCAAAGGAATCAAAAACTTACATACACACAAAATTCTACACAAGGATGTTTATGGTAGCTTTGTTCTTCATTACCAAAACACGGAAGCACCTGAGATGTCCCTTGTCAGTTAAAAGGAAAAATAAACTGTAGTACATCCAGAGAATGGAATATTATTTACCACTAAAAAGAAATGAGCTATCAAGTCATGGAAAGAAATGGAAGAACCTGAAGCATATTCCTAAGTGAAAGAAGCCAATCTGAAAAAGATGCATACTATATTATTACAACTATATGACATCTTATAAAAGGGCAAAACCATGTAGACAGTAAAAAGATCAGTAATTGTCAAGGTTTTTGGATGGGAAGGATGAACAAGGAGAGCAGAGGATTTTTAAGCCAGTGAAAATTGTCTGTATGATCTATAATGGTGGATACATGCCATCATACATTTGTTAAAACCCATAGAATGTACAACACCAGGAGTGAACACAAATGCAAACTACATGCTTTGGGTGATAATGATGTGTCAGTGTAGGTTCATTAGTTGTAACAAATGTACTACTCTGGTGGTGAGTGTTGATAATGGAGGAGGTTATGTATATGTAGGGATAAGGATATATATGGGAAACCTCTATACTTTCTGTTCATTTGCTGTCAACCTAAAACTACTCTAAAAGATATAGTCTACTTTTTTAAAAAAAAAGTAATATTAAAATTTATGTTTTTTTGTTATATTTAAGGTAAGTATTAGCCTACTCACAAAGCATGCTGACCTCCAAAGAAAAGCTTTGTCCTCTGAAAGAATCAAGGAAAACAACCGCAGTCCAACGCTTAAAACAATAAATTTTGGTTAACCCCAGGGCTTTGACACCTCCTGCTCAATCATGCATCTTAAAAGTCTTATAACCCAGCAATTGAAGTTTTTATCCTGCAGTGTGATATCCAGCCCAATTAGAGGTAATGTGTTCAACTGTAGAATATAGTAGACAAAGAGGAAACATGCAAATGCTACTACTCCTATTTTCACAAGCTTTTAGTAGCTTATTAAGTAAAATATAAAGTAATAAAATTATTAAATTATGCTCAAACAGGTCCAGGATCTGTGCTATTTGGTCATTTACTCTTATTTGCATAATATTGATTTGTATGAGATAGCCCATTTTTGGTTGATAAAAATTTTGATAATAAAATAATTTTGCATTTTGGAAATAAATTTCACTTGATCAAATCCAACTAGTTTTCATTTTCCATTAGATCAAGGGATGTGTTGCATTTAGATATTTTTATCTGTGTCAATATATAAAATTAGGCTATAATTCTCTTTTCTTGGTTTGCATTTACCTTATTAGAGTAAAATTTATTACAGAATTTTCTCCTCTTTTCTTCTATTTTTGAAAATTTCTGTAAAAGAGTGATTATCTGTTCATCCAAACTAGAGTAGAATTCCCTTGTAAAAGCCTATAGGGCTAGAATTTGTGGGGTTACAAAACTATATTTTTTAACATTTTCATTTATATAATAGATACTCCTACTTTCAATATTTCTAGTTCTTCTACTGCCTTTTTTAGAAATTTACAAGTGAAGAAATGCAACTATGTTAACTATGTTTCCAAATTTATAGACATAGGTTAAGTAATGTTATTGAATAGTTATTTAAAAATCTCTGCAATTATTTGTATCATAATGTACTTGAAACCTGCTCATCCTCTACTATCACCTGTTTTTCTTAGAAAGAAAACTTTTTGATAGATCCCAGAAAAGTGTTATATTATTGAAAATAGAGATATAAAAAATTCACTTAATTTCCAAGAATAATAAAAGTAAAGTGAGGTGGATTTTTCAGTTTAAGCAATGCATGATAGTACGTTTTGAACATTGGGATAATTTTAGATACAAATTGAAAGACACTATAACATGTCAAAACCATGTGAAATTTTGTTGTAGTAGCCTCACTGATGCAGTTGAATTGTGTTGGCTATTGAATTTAAAAGCCTATAAGCATCTGATACATTTATAAAGTTCATTAAAATAACATAAACTGTACTATAAAGATAAGAAAAAGATATAATTTTGAAACTTAGAACAGGCAAGGATAATGGTCTTATTTTTTCATATTTGGTAGGAATTAATAGTAAAATAGTTCATCATAAAATTCTGCAGCAGTTTTAGTATAGGGAACTTTTGAGTGTCAGGATTAGAGGAAGGGAGGGATTTATTGAGTAAAATATTTTGTTCCATGAGCTATTATGTAGGGACTTTATATAAGGATTTCTCATATAAGCTCAGTAATACCCTCCATAAATTTTAGAACTACTAGTTGTCATATTTGATGTGGATTACCAGGCTGTATGTGATTGTGGGAAAATATTTATTTATAATCCTTGGAAATATATCATATGAATGTATTTTACATATAGATAACTAGAAAATTAGAGTGTATACTTTAATAAAAATATCTGGCATGTTACATGGAAAGAAATCTATAGTTCCAGTATAAGCAAAGATACAGAGTATAATTTGGGGTTATGTTATATCTAAAAGAACTAATGTAAAGAAAAAAGCTGATGACCAAGAAAGGTGAAACAAGTGAAATCTTGTCATATGTAACGACAAGAACTGTAGAAAATTACGACAAATTAAAGGAGATAGAACAATGGAAATGTAGAGATAAAAGTTATTTTGTGTATCAAATATTACAACTCTTCCCTTTAAAAAATGATGTTCAGTGACTTTCCCTGGAAAAAAAAATATAGTTGGTACTGAAATCTACATTCTTGATTCCTATCTTACAGTGCTGTAATTCTAGACATCTGTTAGGAGAGTTTTTTGTGTCTATTTCACAGATTAGTTGTGTTATTGAGGTTGTATGTTCCATTAACTCTCTTGGATAGAAAATGGTAGAGAAAAATAAAGCAGATCTCTTGGGAGGAACAGCAGACAGTGGGATAGATAAAAATAAGCTACCATAAGTCCAGCTGTACTCTTTCATCTGGCATCATTGCCAAACCCACTTATCTTCTGTTTCCTTGAGTTTTAGCTGCCTGAGGCTTGAAATTCACTTATCTGAGTCACCATAGACCCCAATCTAGCAGGAAAAAATAACTGGAATCTTACTCTCCCTGGAAGCTGTTTGCCCTCAGAGTGTCAGATGCTGTCATTTGTCACTGCTGCCAAATCACTCCTTTGTGCTCAATGCTACAACTCAACAAAAGTAAATGTTCATTTCTACCCTTTGGCATGTTTTTGAAATTCGTACTCACCTTGTTAATTTAAAGTTTGTGAATCACCTTAAAATCCTTGAAGTTGACACATACATTGCAAAAATAGAAACTATATAATATAACAAGGAGATTGTTAAGTAATACCTTAGGTATTTGGCATTCTCTGGAGGATACATTTCAATGACAAGGTTGGCCCAGGGAATACAGATAGGTCAGGCTGAAGACCTCCAACATATTAGTCTGGGTCCCAAATTTAAACGAATATAGTTCTTCACATAAAATAATATCTCTTAGAGTCTAATAGCAAACTATTAATTTTTGAGTTGTATTGCATTTTTCCTGCTTTATGTCTAGATTTTAAATATTTCCCCAAGTTATAGTATCAATTTATTTAAACTTTCTTATATTTGATTAATAGCACAATTTATTCATTAAGTAATTAAAAAGATTAAGAGGTAATGATAACTTTTCTATTTTGTTTTTTATTCAAAAATCAAGGAACTCACATGATGGCTACATAACTATAAACAGGTTTTTTTTTTAACCTAAGTTTCCTGATGATTATGAGGTTTCTTTATAGAAAGAATGTAGTTTTAGCCTATATCAGGATGTAGTGTAAGTTTATCAAAACTCTTCAATTCTAATTTTTATATATTAAACTGGTAATTATTTACTTAACTATTTCTAATTTTGTATCTGGTCATAAGCAACCATAGTAAATGAAAATTAACTATGAAATTCCCAATATACTTCAATCTGACTAACATAGGTCTGAACTTTTCATTTCTAAAATGAAACACTTCTAATGAAAATAATTAAAACACTTAAAATAAAAGTGAATTAATAGAAAAGTGCAATCTATTCTGAATAATCATCATGAATAACATTCAGATTTCTTCCCTTTAAAATTTCTCACTTTGGGGTAATTGAAATTAGGAAGACCATGTTAACACTGAGTATAGGTGCCATTGTTTTATATGAATCAGTATTTTATTCTACCTTAATGGCTCCATCACTAAGTGTATTTTTACTCTAAAGAAGGAAGGTAGACAATGAATATAATGACCTCTCTTAAAAACACAAGAGCAGCATCGTTAGTAATATATATCTTAAGGTCATTACGTTCTCATACATTTGTACAATATGATGAATACAATTATCATTCTCCCACTTGTGGGCTTCATGATGCTGGAGGGAGAGAGGCATCACTTGGAGAGGTAGGAGAATATTCTGTATGAATGGAATGACCATAGCATTCCTTTTCTTTATTTGTGTACCTGCTTTCAGTACTGGAGGTGGGTTGTAGAAGATGAGGAGGTAGGGATGACATAAACACAATTCATATACACATCTATGCCGATCATTCTCTCAAAGGTACAGTTGAGGACTATGCCACCAATATTTACATAACTTTGTCTTCTTATTCCATATTACTCTATGTCTTTCTTCCCAAGAGAAATTAAGGAAAATAACAAAACAAAACATTGAATACTATTTCTGACTAAGCTGTAGGAATTAAGATATGCAAATATATTGATCTTTTCTTCCTTCCCCCCACCTCCTATTTTCTTTTCCTCCTGTTGGTCTATTCTGCATCATCCTTTTCACCTTTCCTCTCTTCCTTTCTCTAATAGTAATTCCTTGTTCTAGTTTCTCTACTTTCCACCTGTCCCTTCATTATGCTTTCAGCTTTGTTTAGAACAATGTGTTCTATAGATGTTGAATAAGAGACTCTGTTTTCAATCTTCTGCCCATCCAATACAGACTCAATTTTTCTCTTCCTACTGTATATAACACTATTATACTACCCATTATAGTAGAGCCAGTACTTTTATAATGACATATAATACATAGTGTATATATTTTAACATATTTCAAGGTTTTGGTTAACTATATTTAAAGTAATATAGAATTACATATCCAAATGCTTTGAAATAGGATGATCATTTACCCTACTTCTCTCTCAGTGTTAGAATCACCTTAAATAAATTTGTTAGCAGATTAAGAAAATTACTTTTCTTCCCACTTCCCTGTTTCCATCTGAAACAATGCACAAACCAACCCCCATTCCTTTGCTTGTTCCTAAAACACTACATAAATATACATACATACCCACTCCTAACAAAGCAGCCAAATGAACTAGGAAACAGATGGGGAACTGAGAGTCCATGTGTTCACATTCTTACTATGCCAATAACTTGCTGGGTGATCTTAGGCAAGCCACATATCTTTAGCTAATTGCCTTCTCTGTAAAAGAACAGAGCTATAGGACCTGAATATTAGCTCTCAGAAGCCAGTAATGCATTTGTCCCATCATCCTTCTTATATGGAAAACATTTTCAAATAATAAAGAGCTAGAATTGATCTTATTATTATTGTATAATCTCACTAGGTCTTCCCTGCTGTTCTGAAGGCTGTACCCAAATGCTTTGCAAAATCCATTTTAAAAAAAAGAACTTTCCCCACTACAATCACACTAAGAATTTTGAAAAAAGATGAATTATTTTATATTCACACAAGCAACAAAAGAAAAATAGTACATTTAATTTGTCCAAAAAATAATACAAATGGGCAATACATGCATGAAATTATACTCAATATCATTAGTCATTAGAGAAATGGAAATCAAAACCACAATGATATTATCATTCACACTCACTAGGTTGGGTAAAATTTTTAAATGCAGAAAATAAGAATTGGTAAACATGTAGAAAAACTGGAACATTGATACATTGATGATAAGATTGTAAAATGGTTTGGTCACTTTGAAAAACAGTTTCAATGTTCTTCAAAATGTTGAACATAGAGTTAGTTACCAGATACTTCGCTACTGGTTATTTATCAAAGACCATTGAAAATGTATGTCCACATAAAAACATCTACACAAAGGTTTCACAGAAACATTACTTATAATAATTGCAAAATGGAAACAATCCAAATGTTCATTAGTTGACAAATAGTTAAACAAAAAATGTGACAAATTCATACAATGAAATGTTATTCAGCCATAAAAAGGGATGAAGTAGTAGAACAGGCTACAATATAGATAATCCTTGAAGACATCATGCTAAGTGAAAGCAACAATATTATATTATATGCCACATATCATGATACTATTTATATGAAATGTTCACAATAGGCAAATCCATACAGAAAGTAGATTAGAAGTTGTCAAGGGTTGGCTCAGTGATGGTCACTGTTAAACTCAGTTTACCCTTATAGGTTTTAATAACTAAATTTCAGAAAAATATCAGAGTATATATGTATCTTAATCATCCATTCCTCTGTCCATGGGCATTTAGGTGGCTTCCATGTCTTGGCTGTTGTAAATAGTACTGCAATGAACATTGAGGTGCATGTTTCTTTTCAACTTATTGTTTTCTCTGGCTATATGTCCAGGAGTAAAATTGCTGGATCATATGGTAGTTCTATATTTAGTTTTTTAAGGAAACTTCATACTGTTCTCCATAATGGTTGTACCAATTTACATTCCCGCCAGCAGTGTAGGAGGGTTCCCTTTTCTCCACACCCTCTCCAGCATCTATTGTTTGTAGATTTTTTGATGATGGACATTCTGACCAGTGTCATAAAAAAGAATGAAATAATGCCATTTGCAGCAACATGAATGGACCTAGAGATTATCATACAAGTGAAGTTAGTCAGACAGAAAGACAAATATCATATATCACTTTAATGTGGAAGCTAAAAAAAATGGTACAAATAAACTTATTTACAAAACAGAAACAGACTTACAGATCTTGAAATCAAACTTATGTTTATTAAAGGGGGAACGTGGAGGAAGTGATAAATTAGGAGATTGAGATTAACATATACACACTACTATAAATAAAATAGATAACTAATAAAGACCTACTGTATAGCACCAGGAACTCTACTTAATATTCTGTAACAATCTATATGGGAAAAGAATCTGAAAAAGAATGTATATATATATATATATATATATATATATATATATACACACACACACACACACACACACACGCATAACTGGTTCACTTTGCTGTACACGTGAAACTAACACAAAACTGTAAATATGCAATAAAATAAAATACTACAATAAAATTTTAAAAAATCAAGGTAAAAGACACATAATATAAAATTTACTATTTGAACCATCAAAAAAGAAAAAAAGAAAGATATTGGGGTGGCTTAGGCCATTTTCTTCAGAAAGCAGAGCCTGAGAAAATGTTTTTGTGCAGGTTGCTAATTTGTTAACAGTGAAACAGAGATGTAGTTACAACTGAACAAGTTTGCATTACGGTGCAGGTAAACTCTGTCAACAACTATCACTCAATCCTGGTAGGAGCACATGTGTGCGCCCCCCCCCATACATATAATGATCCATGTAAAGTGTAACTTGAAATTACCTGCTTGAGAGGAAAGAGGATCATTTATCTCTCAGTATCCAGTGCCCATTGGTCACAGTTCACCCAGTGCATATTACCACCCCCACAGTCCAGTTCTTGAATACACAAAAAACTAGTAGGTTGAGACCAGGTTGAGACCTCAGAGAAGGTCCTATCCAGAAAGCCAGAGATATTGGCTACAGCTGAGGTTAGGTGCTGTCAAATTGCACATGGCAGAAACATTGTGTATTAATGGCTAAAGGAAAGATATATCGAGAGACTCTCATGCTGAGAACAAGGTGCATTTGCCAGCATATCTCCTATCCATCATTCTTTCTAGTTCTCACTAACTAGACACTATACTAGGGAAATCATGTACTTACCAATGCTTAGAAATAAGACACTACCTCTGACTCCCTTCTTTGGTCTTGCTGAAACAAAAGGTTAAGGAATATTAGGAGAGCAAGACTATGGAATTATAAATTAATAGCAACAAAGAACTTGACACATCTGTAGAGTGTGTTTTTATATATAATAGTTAAGTTTTCCACAATTGCTACTCTGAATTTAAGACATATAACATTATCTAAAAGCGAATAATGTTCATAGAACAGCAGAATATACAAAGCACTGTAATAGAATTTTTACATAAGCTATTTTTATGCTGTCCTCGTGATGATCCTATGAGATAGGTAATTTTATTATTCCCATATTGTCAATGAAAAAAACTAAGATTCAGAAAGAATCAGCAGTTCATGCAAGGTAACAGAGTTGAAAGTTATTTAACTTAAATTCAACTACAGTTATCTTAGACTGTGAATGTCAGTGATATTTCTACTGTACTTCAGAAGCCACCATTATAACACTATTATCAATAATAAAGGACTCCCAGCTCGGGGTTTCTTACCACCGCCATTACAGAACTGCCCTGAAGCCCGAGGGGAGGGCGGCCTCACTGAGGCTGCCGGCTCTGGAGAAGCCCCGGAGAGCCGCGACAGTCGTGGGGACGGTGGGCCGGAATCATTGTACCTGGGGGGGTTTGGAGAAGATGGCGGAAGAGTAAGACACGGAGATCACCTTCCTCCCAACAGATACATAAGAAATACATCCACACGTGGAACAACTCCTAAAGAACACCCATTGAATGCTGGCAGAAGACCTCAGACCTCCCAAAAGGCAAGAAACTCCCCACGTACCTGGGTAGGGCAAAAGAAAAAAGAATAAACAGAGACAAAAGGATAAGGAGGGGACCTGCACCAGTGGGAGGGAGCTGTGAAGGAGGAAAGGTTTCCAAACACTAAGAAGCCCCTTTGTGGGCAAAGACTGCGGGTGGCGGAGGGGGAAAGCTTCGGAGCCATGGAAGACAGAGCAGCAACAGGGATGCAGAGGGAAAAGTGGAGAGATTCCCACACAGAGGATCGGTGCCGACCAGCACTCACCAGCCCGAGAGGCTTCTCTGCTCACCTGCCAGGGCGGGCGGGGGCTGGGAGCTGAGGCTCGGGCTTCGGTCGGATCCCAGGGAGAGGACTGGTGTTGGCTGCATGAACACAGCCTGAAGGTGCTAGTGCTCCATGGCTAGCTGGGAGGGAGTCTGGGAAAAAGTCTGGAGCTGCCGAAGAGGCAAGAGACTTTTTCTTGCCTCTTTGTTTCCTGGTGCACAAGGAGAAAGGATTAAGAGTGCTGTTTAAAGGAGCTCCAGAGATGGGCGCTAGCCGTGACTATCAGCGCAGACCCCAGAGATGGGCATGAGACGCTAAGGCTACTGCTGCCACCACCAAGAAGCCTGTGTGCAAGCACTGGTCACAATCCACGCCGCGCCCCCACCCCCCACCCCGGGAGCCTGTGCAGCCCGCCACTGCCAGGGTCCCATGATCCAGGGACAACTTCCCAGGAGAATGCATGGCGAGCCTCAGGCTGGAACAACCTCATGCCATTGCCTGCCGCCGCAGGCTCGCCCCACATCCGTACCCCTCCCTCCCCACGGCCTGAGTGAGCCAGAGCCCCCGAATCAGCGGCTCCTTTAACCCCGTCCTGTCTGAGTGAAGAACAGACGCCCTCAGGTGACCTACACACTGCGGTGGGGCCAGATCCAACGCTGAACCCTGGGAGCTGTGTGAACAAAGAAGAGAAAGGGAAATTTCTCCCAGCAGCCTCGGAAGCAGTGGATTAAATCTCCACAATCAACTTGATGTACCCTGCATGGGTGGAATACCTGAATAGACAATGAATCATCCCAAACTGAGGAGGTAGACTTTGGGAGCAAGATATATTATTTTCTCTCCTTTTCCTCTTTTTGTGAGTGTGTATGTGTATGCTTCTGTGTGAGATTTTGTCTGTATAGCTTTGCTTTCACCACTTGTCCTAGGGTTCTGACCGTCCAGTTTTTTTTTTCTTTTTTACTTAAAAAAATTTTTTTTAATAATTAATTTTTATTTTAATAACTTTATTTTATCTTACTTTATTTTATCCTCCTTCTTTCTTTCTTTCTATTTTTCCCCCTTTTATTCTGAGCCATGTGGAGGACAGTCTCTTGGTGCTGCAGCTGGGCATCAGGGCTTTGCCACTGACGTGGGAGCGCCAGGTTCAGAACACTGGTCCACAAAAGACCTCTCAGCTCCACGTAATATCAAATGGCAAAAATCTCCCAGAGATCTCCATCTTAACACCAGCACCCAGCTTCACTCAACGACCAGCAAGCTACAGTGCTGGACACCCAATGCCAAACAACTAGCAAGACAGGAAAACTGCCCCAACCATTAACAGACAGGCTGCCTAAAATCATCCTAAGGCTACAGAAACCCCAAAACACACTACCAGAGGTGGACCTGCCCACCAGAAAGACAAGATCCAGCTTCACCCACCAGAACACAGGCACAGGTCCCCTCCACCAGGAAACCTACACAACCCACTGAATCAAGCTTAGCCACTGGGGACAGACAACAAAAACAATGGGAACTATGAACCTTGAGCCTGTGAAAAGGAGACACCAAACACAGTAAGATAAGCAAAATGAAAAGACAGAAAAACACACAGCAGATGAAGGAGCAAGGTACAAACCCACCACACCTAACAAATGAGGAGGAAATAGGCAGTCTACCTGAAAAATAATTCAGAATAATGATAGTAAACATGATCCAAAATCTTGGAAATAGAATAGACAACATGCAAGAAACATTTGACAAGGATCTAGAAGAACTGAAGATGAAACAAAGAACAACAAAAAAATTGAAATTAAAAATACTCTAGATGGGGGCTTCCCTGCTGGCGCAGTGGTTGAGAGTCTGCCTGCCGATGCAGGGGACACAGGTTCGTGCCCCGGTCTGGGAAGATCCCACATGCCGCGCAGCTGGGCCCATGAGCCATGGCCGCTGAGCCTGCACGTCTGGAGCCTGTGCTCCACAACAGGAGAGGCCACAACAGTGAGAGGCCCACATACTGAAAAAAATAAAAAAATTAAAAAAAGAAATACTCTAGATGGGATCAATAGCAGAATCACTGAGGCAGATAAACGGATGAGTGACCTGGAAAATAAAATAGTTGAAATAACTACTGCAGAGCAGAATGAAGAAAAAAGAATGAAAAGAACTGAGGACAGTCTCAGAGACCTCTGGGACAACATTAAATGCACCAGCATTCAAATTATAGGGGTCACAGAAGAAGAAGAGATAAAGAAAGGGACTGAGAAAATATTTGAAGAGATTATAGTTAAAAACTTCCCTTATATGGGAAAGGAAATAGTTAATCAAGTCCAGGAAGCACAGAGAATCCCATACAGGATAAATCCAAGGAGAAACATGCCAGGACACATATTAATCAAACTGTCAAAAATTAAATACAAAGAAAACATACTAAAAGCAGCAAGGGAAAAACAATAACTAACACAGAAGGGAATCCCCATAGGTTAACAGCTGATCTTACAGCAGAAACTCTGCAAGCCAGAAGGGAGTGGCAGGACATATTTAAAGTGATGAAGGAGAAAAACCTGCAACCACGATTACTTTACCTGGTAAGGATCTCATTCAGATTTGATGCAGAAATTAAAACCTTTACAGATAAGCAAAAGATGACAGAGTTCAGCACCACCAAACCAGCTTTACAACAAATGCTAAAGGAAGTTCTCTGGGCAAGAAACACAAGAGAAGGAAAAGAACGACAAAAACAAAACAAAAGAAAAAAAAAACAAAAACAATTAAGTAAATGGGAATAGGAGCATACATATTGATAATTCCCTAAAATGGAAATGGATTAAATGCTCCCACCAAAAGACACAGACTGGCTGAATGGATACAAAAACAAGACCTGTATATGTGCTGTCTACAAGAGACCCACTTCAGACCTATGGACGCATACAGACTGAAAGTGAGGGGATGGAAAAAGATATTCCATGCAAATGGAAACCAAAAGAAAGCTGGAGTAGCAATTCTCATATCAGACAAAATAGACTTTAAAATAAAGACTATTACAAGAGACAAAGAAGGACACTACATAATGATCAAGGGATCAATCCAAGAAGAGATATAACAATTGTAAATATTTATGCACTCAACATAGGAGCACCTCAATACATAAGGCAAATACTAACAGCCATAAAAGGGGAAATTGACAGTAACACAATCATAGTAAGGGACTTTAACACCCCACTTTCACCAATGGACAGATCATTCAAAATCAAAATAAACAAGGAAACACAAGCTTTAAACGATACATTAAACAAGATGGACTTAATTGATATTTATAGGGCATTCCATCCAAAAACTACAGAATACACATTTTTCTCAAGTGCTCATGGAACATTCTCCAGGATAGATCATATCCTGGGTCACAATTCTAGCTTTGGTAAAATTATGGAAATTGAAATCATATCAAGTATCTTTCCCGACCACAATGCTATGGACTACATATCAATTACAGGAAAAGATCTGTAAAAAATACAAACACATGGAGGCTAAACAGTACACTGCTTAATAATGAAGCGATCACTGAAGAAATCAAAGAGGAAATCAAAAAATACCTAGAAAAAAATGACAATGGAGACACGATGACCCAAAACCTATTGGATGCAGCAAAAGCAGTTCTAAGGGGGAAGTTTATAGCAATACAATCTTGCGTTAAGAAACAGGAAACATCTCAAATAAACAACTTAACCTTGCACCTAAAGCAATTAGAGAAATAAGAACAAAAAACCCCTAAAGTTAGCAGAAGGAAATATATCATAAAAACCAGATCAGAAATAAATGAAAAAGAAATGAAGGAAATGATAGCAAAGATCAATAAAACTAAAAGCTGGTTCTTTGAGAAGATAAACAAAATTGATAAACCATTAGACAGACTCATCAAGAAAAAAGAGAGAAGACTTAAATCAATAGAATTAGAAATGAAAAAGGAGAAGTAACAACTGATACTGCAGAAATACAAAAGATCATGAGAGATTACTACAAGCAAATCTATGCCGATAAAATGGACAACCTGGAAGAAATGGACAAATTATTAGAAATGCACAACATGCCGCAACTGAACCTGGAAGAAATAGAAAATATGAACAGGCCAATCACAAGCACTGAAACTGAAACTGATTAAAAATCTTCCAACAAACAAAAGCCCAGGGCCAGATGCTTCACAGGCGAATTCTCTCAAATATTTAGAGAAGAGCTAACACCTATCCTTCTCAAACTCTTCCAAAATATAGCAGAGGGAGGAACACTCCCAAACTCATTCTATGAGGCCACCATAACCCTGATACCAAAACCAGACAAAGATGTCAAAAAGAAAGAAAACTACAGGCCAATATCACTGATGAACATAGATGCAAAAATCCTCAACAAAATACTAGCAAAGAGAATCCAACAGCACATTAAAAGGATCATACCCCATGATCAAGTGGGGTTTATTCCAGGCATACAAGGATTCGTCAATATATGCAAATCAATCAACGTGATACACCATATTAAAAAATTGAAGGAGAAAAACCATATGATCATCTCAATAGATGCAGAGTAAGATTTCAACAAAATTCAACACACATTTATGATAAAAACCCTGCAGAAAGTAAGCATAGAGGGAACTTTCCTCAACATAATAAAGGCCATATATGATAAGCCCACAGCCAACATTATCCTCAATGGTGAAAAACTGAAACCATTTCCAGTCAGATCAGAAATAAAGCAAGGTTGTCCACTCTCACCACTCTTATTCAACATAGTTTTGGAAGTTCTAGCCAGAGCAATCAGAAAAGAAAAAGAAATAAAAAGAATCCAAATCAGAAGTGAAGAAGTAAAGCTGTCACTTTTTGCAGATGACATGATACTATACATAGAGAATCCTAAAGATGCTACCAGAAAACTACTAGAGCTAATCAATGAATTTGGTAAAGTAGATGGATACAAAATTAAGCACAGAAATCTCTGGCATTCTTATAAACTAATGATGAAAATTCTGAAAGAGAAATTAAGAAAACACTCCCATTTACCATTGCAACAAATAGAATAAAATATCTAGGAATAAACCTACCTAAGGAGACAAAAAACCTGTATGCAGAAAATTATTAGACACTGATGAAAGAAATTAAAGATGATAGAAATAGTTGGAGAGATATACCATGTTCTTGGATTGGAAGAATCAACATTGTGAAAATGACTACTACCCAAAGCAATCTACAGATTCAATGCAATCCCTATCAAACTACCACTGGCATTTTTCACAGAACTAGAACAAAAAATTTCACAGTTTGTATGAAACACCAAAGACCCCGAATAGAGAAAGCCATCTTGAGAATGAACAACGGAGCTGGAGGAATCAGGCTCCCTGACTTCAGACTATACTACAAAGCTACAATAATCAAGAAAGTATGGGACTGATACAAAAACACAAATATAGATCAATGGAACAGGATAGAAAGCACAGAGATAAACACATGCACATATGGTCACCTTATCTTTGATAAAGGAGGCAAGAATATATAGTGCAGAAAAGACAGCCTCTTCATTAAGTGGTGCTGGGCAAACTGGACAGGTACATGTAAAAGTATGAGATTAGAACACTCCCTAACACAATACACAAAAATAAACTCAAAATGGATTAAAGACCTTAATGTAAGGCCAGACACTATCAAACTCTTAGAGGAAAACATAGGCAGAAAGCTCTATGACATAAATCACAGCAAGATCCTTTTTGACCCACCTTCTAGAGAAATGGAAATAAAAACAAAAATAAAGAAATTGGATCTAATGAAACTTCATAGCTTTTGCACAGCAAAGGAAACCATAAAAAAGACCAAAAGACAAGCCTCAGAATGGGAGAAAATATTTGCAAATGAAGCAACTGACAAAGGATTAATCTCCAAAATTACAAGCAGCTAATGCAGCTCAATAACAGAAAATCAAACAACCTAATGGGCAGAAGACCTATATAGACATTTCTCCAAAGAAGATATACAGATTGCCAACAACACATGAATGAATGTTCAACATCATTAATCATTAGAGAAATGCAAATCAAAACTACAATGCGATACCATCTCACACTTGTCAGAATGGCCATCATCAAAAAATCTAGAAACAATAGATGCTGGAGAGCATGTGGAGAAAAGGGAACACTCTTGCACTGTTGGTGGGAACGTAAATTGATACAGCCACTATGGACAACAGTATGGGGGTTCCTTAATAAACTACAAATAGAACTACCTTATGATCCAGCAATCCCACTACTGGGCATATACCCTGAGAAAACCATAATTCAAAAAGAGTCATGTACCACAATGTTCATTGCATCTCTATTTACAATAGCCAGGACATGGCAGCAACCTAAGTGTCCACCAACAGATGAATGGATAAAGAAGATGTGGCACATATATACAATGGAATATTACTCAGCCATAAAAAGAAATGAAACTGAGTTATTTGTAGTGAGGTGTATAGACCTAGAGTCTGTCATACAGAGTGAAGTAAGTCAGAAGGAGGAAAACAAATACCGTATGCTAACACATATATATGGAATCTAAGAAAAAAAAAAAAAGGTATCATGAAGAACCTAGGGGTAAGACAGGAATAAAGACACAGACCTACTAGAGAATGGACTTGAGGATATGGGGAGGGGGAAGGGTAAGCTGTCACAAAGTGAGAGAGTGGCATGGACATATATACACTATCAAATGTAGAATTGATAGCTAGTGGGAAGCAGCTGCATAACACAGGGAGATCAGCTAGGTGGTTTGTGACCACCTAGAAGGGTGAGATAGGGAGGGTGGGAGGGAGGGAGACACAAGAGGGAAGAGATATGGGAACATATGTATATGTATAACTGATTCACTTCTTATAAAGCAGAAACTATCACACCATTGTAAAGCAATTATACTCCAATAAAGATGTTAAAAATAATAATAATAAAGGTAATTCTAATAAATGAATTTTTTGTGTCCTTTGATAATGATCACATTGATATTTGCCTCCTTTTTCTTGGTCTCTGTTGAATTCCATTGAAATGTTCAATAATATCAATTTGTTAATATGTATGTAATACTTTTTTGGTGTTCAAGAATAAATTTTTAGGTGAGTAATATGGTCATTTTTTGTCCCCTCTCCTCATAAGGAAGAACAAACATCACTATCCATATTTTTTGCTGCTCTTACTGTCTCCTCACCCAGGAGATTATATCTACATTGAGAAGCTAAGACAGCAGACAGAATTATGGTGCCTTAAACTCATTCTTCCCTGTTCTTCAACTTCCCCATTTCTGAATTTGTTGATCCAAATAAGTGACCTTATATTTTCACATTTTTTTTCTTTGATGTCCTACTCGTTTGCTCACTGTTATCATTTCCTCACATTAATACTAAGCTTAGCTACTCTCAAGTTCTGAGCTAAGTACAGCAGGCTCAGGGGGTCAGGAGCTAGGTTACTTAAGACACCGGAACTCCTGAAGTAAGAGAAATGTCTTACTGTGTACTTTATTATTGGGGATGTACATAAGATTGGCCTTTTCTTTGATTGCAGTGGTATAAATGTAACTTTAGTTTGGGAAGTTATAAATGCAGGGATTCCAGTGAGTGAAAATAAGATTCTTACTACTGGTCAACAGCCAACTGGATCCAGAGAAATCTGAGATGGATGAGGTAGTCACATGCAGAGGAAAAAGAGATAAAAATTTGCAAAGCCCTTAAAAATTTTTAGTTTGTTTTCCTCTTGACGTGGGAGAAAGAAAATTACAAAGATGAGGTCATCATATTCCATCTGAACAATTTACATGTCGGGGGTTGATGTGGGATCATCTGAATATATTTAAGAATACATTATTTTTGGAGAAAATTTTGTGAGAAAAGCCTGAAGACTCTGATGTGGCAGAGGTGAGATCATAAACAGTCTATTGCTGTATTATTGACAAAAATATTTTTATTCTTAGAAGAGACAAATATAGGCAGATTCTGTGATATCGGTTGAATAGATTTTATGCTAACTCTGTTTTTGTTTTTCTTACCTATGTATGCAAAATGAAACTTTAAATGAAAACAAACAATAAAACTAATTTAGGAAAGCAGACTGCAAATATGTGACTTTGGGAATATATAAAATTTAAGAAACTGATATGCAGAAACATGGGGCCTGGCTTTGCTCAACTTTGTTTTCCTCTATATCTATGAATAACATTCAAGGCCAAGGCAGACATTGCCTTAAGAGTAAACTTTAAATCCCTGTGGCATTCACAGAAGCTCCTGTAGTCATCTCCTGCACACCATGTTTTCAGACTAGCTCTGACATTCCCCGAGATTACAGTTGTGGATTTCAGGAACCCACAGTTTGTGGATAAATCAACATCACAGTGGGATGTATTTGTTCAGTGAACAGATAATGTGGAACAGAAATTTGATACCATGAGAAATTATACCACTAAGGTGTGATAGAAAAAAATATCAGTGTAATTATTATAGACCCAAGGGCTAAGTGATAATTTTAAAATAGTGTTCTCTTAATACTTTGTCAGTTGGACTTAAGATTGCACAGAGACATAGTGAAGAATGAAATGATTTTCAAAAGCAGTTTTTTTTTTAGTCAGAGTTGAAACTGTATTTAAAATGAAAGAAAAGCAAAGGAAGGCATGTTATTTAGCAAAAGAAGAAAAGAGATTTGCTTAGAAAAAAAGGTGACGTTCTCAAATATAAATCTACAAAATAGAAAAGAAGAAAGATAATGTCCCCATACTTGACTGCTTGTGAAATAAAAAACTAGCAAAGTAGGTTATGTCAATAATATCTCAATAGGGGCTTATCTGGTGGTGCAGTGGTTGAGAGTCTGCCTGCCGATGCAGGGGACACGGGTTCGTGCCCCAGTCCGGGAAGATCCCACATGCCGCAGAGCGGCTGGGCCCATGAGCCATGGCCGCTGAGCCTGCGTGTCCGGAGCCTGTGCTCTGCAACGGGAGAGGTCACAACAGTGAGAAGCCCGTGCACCGGAAAAAAAAAAAAAAGTCTCAATAAAGCTGGAAAAATGAAAAAAAGAACTAGCAAAGTTAAAGCTACTTTCTTTCTGGATCAGAACTCAATGAGATTTCATATAGGAAGAAAAAGTTAAGACGTTGGCAACATTAAAAAATGTGGAAATCTTCCATAAGAAGAGTGGGAGGCAGAAATGTATAAAGTTATATCCTCTAACAGTGTTCTTTGTTTATAGGAACAATTGCACTAGTTTACCAAGTAAGGTTTGGACACATCTCAGAAAGAAAGTTTGAAAATATCAGAATGAAATTCACACATTTGTTGAGTTTCTTGATTAAAAAAAAAAAAAAAGAATTCTAAATAAAGTAAAATACAAATAGAATCCTAAGTTGGAAAGCAGGTCATTCTTGTTCCATAAAGGAATGCCAGACTACAAGTGAAACTTTTTGCATGATGAGATATTAAAGTTAAGCAAAATATGAAATGAGAAATTAAATCTAGTTTTTTGGAGTTCTGGACAAGTAGTTGATGACCTTCACAGTGGAATTAGCCTATTTGGGGAAGTGAGGAATTTTTTTTTTTTGAGATAAGTGGATGTTTCTTCACATTCAGAATTCAAAAATTTTATCTCTCACTCTAAGATATGTGTAAGGTAGAATTAGGAAGAATACATGAATAAAACATCTGGACCCAAAGCAAAAGGAAAGCAAATGGACAGATGATCCCTCAATTGCAAATAGTGTTCTTCCTGGATCAGGTAGAAAAAGTAATGGAACTAAAGTTAAAAGTAGTAATCTACTTAAAAAATTTATCAGTTCCTGCTTGAGAAGTGTAGGAGACTAACAAAAGTTAATGAAATACACAAAACATTTATTCAGAAGTGTATTAGTTTCCTGTGGCTGCTGTAACAAAAATACTACAAACTCAGTGGCTTAAACAATACACATTTATTGTCTTGAGGTTCTGGCAGCTACTAAAAGTTTGAAATTAAAGAGTCAGAAAGGTTGGGTTCTGCAGAGAGCTGTGGGGGAGAGTTTAGTCCATGCCTTTCTCCTATCTCCTGGTAGCCTTAGACCATCTTTGGTGTGTAGATGGCATAATCCTTGTGTCTGCATACTGTCTTTTTCTATAGATGTTCATCTCTGTGTCCAAATTTCCCCTTCTTATAAGGACACCAGTCATATTGGACTAGAACTCATCCTAATGATCTCATTTTAACTTCATTTACAAAGATTCTACTTCCAAATAAGGCCACATTCACGGGTACTAGGAGTTAGGATTTCAACAACTTTTGAGAGGATACAATTCAACCCATAACACTAGGAAAGAATGTAGACAGAAATATTTCTGATGTCTTTGAAATAGCTCAAATTACTCGAGTCCTGTGAAATTAAAAATAAATTACAAAATAACACACTGAAAAGATTTTGTCATGCATAGTACAGCATAACCTGTAGAGATTCTCATTAGACCTTTGCTTCCTCAAGATCTGAAGCCAAGCCGTTTGATTGGGAATATTGTGGTAAGTGATTCTCAAACAGAGAAATGATAAGGAGGAAAATATCTTAGGCAACAGGAATCATGCACCTGGAATTATTCTTTAAGAATATGCAGCAAACTCATTAACATGGAGACAAAATAAAAATGATGTTGTTACCGAACCAAACTTGTGTCCACTGTCCAAGCAAGGAGTCCAGGCAGCTAGTGCTTAAAAGACCCATGCTCCCTAATGACTTTTAGGGAAAGGTTTTTAAAGACAGGGTGAGGGACGGGGTTTGTGGGGTGCATGATCAGCTCATAGACATTCTTCTGATTGGTTGGTGGTGAGGTAACCGGGTGGATTTTGGGAGTCAACATTATCAACCTTCTTTTTCCAAACAGTCTGGGGTCCACATGCTTGTGGGCAACATACAGTTAAATTCTTCCACCCAGTGGGGGTTCAGCATCTACAAAACAGCTCAAAGGACATGGCTCAGAATATTATCTGTAGCCCTTGAGGAGGAACTAAATGTCCTTGACTTTGTTTAATGGCTGAACTATTATTATTTTGTCTTGCTTGACTCTTTTCCTTTATTTTCACTCCAGGAAGGTCTAGGAGGCTAAAGTTTTTCTACAAACAAGAGGGAGACAGAGGACATGGCAGGGGTTGGGGGCAGGTATCTGTCCTAGGAAAGCCCCACAGGGTCCCAATCCATTACAATGTGTGGTCTTTCTAGAGAAGGAAATACAGAGAAACCTGAACATAAGAGGACATTGGGACTTTGAGGAGTATTAGAGTCTTATGTTTCATATTGGGGCATCTTGGTAATAGATTTAAATATATTCGGTTTCCCTACAGAATTATCATATTCATTTCAACTGTACAGTGCCTTGAATTCAGAGTATAAAGGACTATGTAGGTACAGAGGTTTGTGAATATATGAGGGGAAACCAAGGGAATGCAGGAACTTCAGGGAAGCACAAGAGGCAAGAATATTCACCTTTGCAAAAATTTACACCTGGGCAAAAACAGAGCCATCGCAAATACTGAGAGAGAAAGTGAGTATGGATGCATGACTTTTTTAAACAAGATGTCACACTAACATTTTGGTGGGTGATTTTTCCCAAATGGACACTAAATTCTGAACAATTGGTACTGACTGGCATTTTGTGAAGGCTGAAGCCCTAAATTATTATTTTCTTCTTTCTCATGTTTTTCATCTCTACCCACTTCTGAGTAACACTGAATCATCACTTTTTTTTTGGAAATGAATTACAGAGATTGCATTAAGTTTAATTTTAGAGAAATGGTGTTATCCTTTTAGAATTTTTGGAGTGTGAGAGACATGAGGAAATTGAGGCTGGTTTAATTCAAATTTTGAGATGTTATTCTTAGATAGCTGAAGAAGAAAGTATCCAGAAATCTCATAAGCACCCAAATAAGACTGTTGTGGTTGCCCATGAAGCAAAAGGCAAAACAAAATAAACAAACAAAATTGGAATTTTTTTTTTAAATTTTGAATTGAATTTTTAAAATTAGATTTTAGTGGCAATTAACTTTGTGTTTTATTTTCTGGTAACTTAGAAAGAGGCAGTTTGTATTCATATTTTCATTTTAATTTTTTTATTGAATACACTGGATAATTTCAAATGAGCAATATTGAGAAATCTCTCTTGAAATGGGAAATAAAATTGGCTAAATCATGGCAAAATGTTAACTTACTGTCCAATGTGGAACCATTTCAAAACTTCTTATGAAAAATAGATGAAATACTTGCTACCATATAGTTGGACGATAAACCTAAAATGTTGAGGGAAAAAAAAAGTTGAGTATTATCACAAAGGAACTTTTTTTTATACAGACATTGTCCTTTCAGTGTATTTACAAAGTATATGTGCATATACAACAGTCTATAATCCTATTCTAACCTGAAAATATTCTGGTATCTTTTATTTATTTTGTAGCTGTCTGATTTTGTGTATTTTAACAAATTATAAATGATAATCTATTGTGATAATTTATTAGAGAAATTTATAGAATTCTGGGAAATCCTTTTACTGTCTTTGTCCTAAATTAAGGAAAGTTGGAGTTTGTACACTGAACTTTAATTAAACTACTCACCTTGATTGTTTTCACCCACAAAATCATAATGTATTACATGTATTAGTCAACTATTGCTACAACAATGCTTCATAACAAATCACCCCAGAATTCAGTGGCCTACAGTAAGCATTTATTTTTCTTGCTCAAGGGTTTGCAAGTCAGCTGGAACAGTTCTGTTTCTGGCTACGTATCAGCTGTCCTTGGCTCCAACCTTTGAGTTAGGTTCAAGTCTGCTCTACATGTCTCCACATCCTTCTTGGTCCAGCTGTTATCCAGGTATATTTTCCTTGTGGCAAATCTCATGGGTAACAGAGAACAATATAAACCAAATAAGCCTGCTTTAGCCTCAGCTCTTAACATATCTGCCTACCCCCACCAGCTGAAACAAGTTAAATGACCAAGTTTAAAGTCAGTGGGGCAGAGACATATACTGATTTAGATTACCTCTTCCAATGACACCTATTGCACATTATGAAACTATAAAACAATGTTTTTTTTAAACAAAGTTTTATTTGTGACCAACATCATCTTGTCTATGATTCTCAAAACTATAATCTCAAACTTATTTTCTTACCTTAATTTCAGCAACCTTACAGATTGCTATTTTCAATTATACATATAATGACCAATTGTTTTATAATCTTTAAAACTTTATTATCCAGAAATTGTTTCTCACTGTTTCGATTCTGTGCTTTTATAGTTACCACCATTTTATGGTTCATATGGGCCCACATCCGATACCTCATATTTTACCTTTTTGTTCATCCTACTTCTTCTCATTTTAATATCCTTCCCATCATTCCAGAATCTCTGCTCTCAGTAATTCTATTCACCCCTAAAAATCTATCAGATCAAATTTCCCATCAAGAAATGGCATCTATCTCTTCTGAATCTTCATTATATATTTTTTCCTTTCTTTCCTTTTTACTTTACCAATCATATTTTGCCTTAAAGTGTAATGCAGGAAGGTTAACTGGGTTTGGGTGTTATTCCTATAAAAATAAAAATAATAATGAATAAGAATTATATATGTAAAACACAAACCTTACAAATTAAAATATTGTTCACCAAATTTTTATTATAAGGCATACAATATTGAAGTAACTCATGATATAGTGATGATAGAAATTTACACCCATTAGTTTAACAGAGAGAATTTACTATAAAGGATTTTAGGTACTGAAGAACTGAAAATGTAAAAAGGAACCAATGAAGTATAACAAAAGTAGCAACTGCAAGAAACAGCTATCAACCATAGGGATGGGGAACAGAGGGAAGAGGTTCTGAGTTATTAACATGTAGAGACCTGGGAGGAGGGTTCTGTGGAAGGAAAATTCATATATTTGAGAATGTGATGTTGCTTGACTGTGCTAATGATTCTGAGTAAGAAGAGGGCCCCGTGGAGTTGAACCAAACCTCAGAGAAAGGGATATAAGTCATCTGGTGCTGATGTTTCTGAGGGGACATAATGAGACTAATTCTGTGAGAAGTGGGAAAACTGTTACATGTAACAAACCATCGGTTTTGTGGTGAAAAAACAAGACTGATGACACTGACAGGAGTAGGAAAGACAAACAGGATAACAATTCCAACAAAAAGGAATCTCTCCTTCTCTCCTCCAGCCTTGCAGTTTTCTTTCTATAACACCACATTGGAAAAGCCTACCAGGAAATAAGGTGACAAAGGAGAAATATAGTTTGCCAAGTTACAGCCTCTGCACCACAAAGTCAACTTTAGAAGGGAAGATTTGGAATTGGAAGATCATTTTTTCCCATTCATAGAAATATTCAAATAAGGGGAAAAGTGCTTAAAATATCTTCTGTATGATTATACAAACATTTTCCCAAAAGGACATAATCTTCATCACAGTAGATCTTTGAACATTATCAACATTTATTAATAGTAACATTATTGAAAGTAACCAATCATTAACATTGTTATTAAATAGTATAATACTTTAAGATGTTGAATCCGTTGAGATGTGAGCCCTCCAAGTTATTCTTAGTTTTCTAAGAAGGTATAAAAAATAAACATATCATATTTAAGAGAATTAAAAATATATGTAGTATTTTATGTAACTGTAATAAAAAAAGAACTTAGTAAGAAAAGCAAGAAGCATTAAAAGATTATATGTGACCTATCGGATTTAGTCTTAGTCACTGCTAAACACCAAATTCTATCAACATGACTTGAACATAACAAATGGACCTAAACTGACTTTGGAATGAAAAAAAACTCAATGAGATAAATAATACAAAATTTTGGTCTTGTTGATAATATATCTGAAGTGGGGAATCTTATGAAGTTAAATGCAAAGTTTACTGGAAGGAAACTCTTTCATCCAGGCTGTCATGGATAAAGTTTCATTGAAAAGGATTATAAAGTAAATGATTAAAAAGTACTGGGAAACAGGGCTTCCCTGGTGGCGCAGTGGTTGAGAGTCCACCTGCCGATGCAGGGGACACGTGTTCATGCCCCAGTCCAGGAAGATCCCACATGCCGTGGAGCGGCTGGGCCCCTGAGCCATGGCCGCTGAGCCTGCGTGTCCAGAGCCTATGTTCCACAATGGGAGAGACCACAACAGTGAAAGGCCCACATACCACACACACACACAAAAAATACTGGGAAACAATCCACCATGTGTGAAAAATCACATGACAAAACCAAAAGTAACACTAGACCATCCAAGTCCTAAAAATAATTTGTGTAAAATTAAGGACACAAGAAAAGAAATAAAAGCACAAGAAAATAATATGTTATAAACAATGAAAGACAAATTTGAAAAATAAAACAAATAGAATTGTGATGTTGAAAAATATGCTCATGTAGTTAAAAACTCATACAGAGGTTAGAAATGTAGGAAGAAAAAGAATATATATATAAATAGTACTCTGTACTGTTCAGATTTTGTTTTGTTTTATAGGTTTCAAAGTGGGTGGTAGAATTCTTTTAAAAATTACTTTTATTCACCACCTTTTATAAGAAAACTTCTTTTAGATAGTATTCATTCTGACATGTGTGATGTGGTATCTCATTGCAGTTTGATTTGCATTTCCCTGATAATTAGTGATGTTAAGCATCTTATCATGTGTCTTTTGTCCATCTGTAGGTCTTCTTTGGAAAAAAGTGTCTATTCAGATCTTCTGCCTATTGTCAATTCAGTTGCTTGTTTATTTGTTTTTGATGTTGAATTATAGGAGTTCACTATATATTTTGGTTATCAACCCCTTATGAGACATGTTGTTTGCAAATATATTCTCCTATTCAGTAGGTGGACTTTTCATGTTGTTGATCATTTCATTCAATGTGCAAAAGCTTCTTAGTTTAAGGCAGTCTTGTTTGTTATTTTTTTTCTCTTCTGAGGAGACATCTTAAAAAATATAGCTAAGACCAATGTCAAAGAGCATACTGCCTATGTTTTCTTCTAGTTTAATGGTTTAAGGTCTGACATTTAAGTGTTTGATTTATTTTGAGTTTATTTTTGTATATGGTGAAAGAAAGTGGTCAAGGTTCATTCTTTTACATGTAGCTGTCCAGTTTTCCCAACACCATTGGGAAAAGAGCTATACACTCTTCTCCCCATTTGTATATTTGACCTCTTTCATTATAGATTATTTGAAGCATGAGTTAATTTTTGGACCCTATATTGTGCTCCATTGATCTATGTGTCTGTTTCTGTTCAAGTACAATACTGTTTCGATTATTATAGCTTTGTAGTATAGTGTGAAATCTATACTGATACCTCCAGCTTTGTTCTTTTTATTCAAGTTTGCTTTGATCATTTGGGTTCATTTTTGGTTTCGTACAAATTTAAAGATCATTTATTTTAGTTATGTGAAAAATGACATTGGTATTTTGATAGGAATTGCATCAAATATGTAGATTATTTTGGGTAGTATGGGCATTTTAATAATTTGATTCTTCCAATCCATGAGCACAGTGTATCTTTGCATTTATTTATGTTGTTTTCAATTTCTTTCATTAATGTCCCATAGTTTTCAGAGTATAGGTCTTTCACCTCCTTGGTTAAATTTATTCCTAGGTATTTTATTCTTTTGTTACAATTGTAAATGGAATTGTTTTCTTAATTTCTCTTTCTGATAGTTTGTTATTAGTGTATAGAAATGCAACCAAATTCTGTATATTAATTTTGTACCCTGCAAATTTACTGAATTCAATTTTTAGTTCCAATAGTCTTTTGGAGGAGTCTTTGAAGTTTTACATATAGTATCAAGCCTTCTACAAAAAAATGATTTCTTTTCAAACTTGAATACCTTTCATTTCTTTTTCTTGCTTACTTGACGTGGCTTGATGAGAAAGACAAGTGTTAGTGAGGATGTGGAGAAGATGGAAGTGTCGTGCATTGTTGGTGGGATTGTAAATTGATGCAGCCACTATGGAAAACATTATGGAGATTCCTCAGAAAGCTAAAAATAGAATTGCCATATAATCCAGCAATTACATTTTTGGGTATCTATCTGAAGAAAACAAAAACACTAATTCAAAAAATATGTGTACCCTTATGTTCACTGCATCACTATTAACAATAACCAAGATATGAAAGCAACCTAAGTGTCCATCTGTAGTCAAATGGATAAAGAACATGTGGTATATATGTTGCATTTTGAGACAACATGGACAAACCTAGAGGATATTATGCTACCTGAAATACATCAGACAGAGAAAGACAAATACTGTATGATTTCACTTGTATGTGAAGTTTAAAACAAAATAAAGCTAACAAAACAAAACAGAAGCAGACTCATAGATTCAAAGAACAAACTGGTGGTTGCCAGAGGGAAGGGGGTTAGGGAGATGAGCAAACTGTGTAAAAGGGATTAAGAGGTACAAATTTTCAGCTATAAAATAGATAAGCCACAGTGATGTAATGTACAGCATAGGAAATATAGTCAATAATATTGTAATAACTCTGTATGGTGAAAGATGGTAACTAGACTTATTGTGGTTATTATTTCATAGTTTATTAAAAATTGAATCACTATATTCTACAACTGAAACTAATATAATATTTTATGACCATTATAATACAACCAAAATACTTCTATTTTAGATGTATATATAATGTCACATTCATCCATACAACATAGTTGCTAAGTTTCTTTTAGCTTGTGTAAACACACCTTAAATTTCAGAGAAAAATTTCTTCAATTGTTTATTATTAGATATCATTTACTAATTGGGGAATTTTTTTTTAAATAACTTATTTTTAATAACTAAAGAATACTCAGGATTTTTTCAGTGTATTATTCTTTTTCCTTCACTGTCAGATTAATTTAGGTTTCAAAAGACAATTGAAAATATATTCACAGATTTTTTTTTGAGCCCATAATGATTAAAAAAGTTGACAGTCATGTTTATCAGCATTGAGTTATGTAGAAAATATGCAGCTACCTATCACTGTGAAGCATTGGATGCTATGGAAACCACCACAGTACATTAAATTTCAAGTATTTATTTAGCTAATAAAATGTATAACTTATTTAAAATTGATATCTGAATACAAATTAAATAAAGGATAACAAATGATAAAATTTTGGAAAAATTGAAGGAATACAAAAATCATAAAACATATTAACTACTAATGATGTTAAGAAAAGTTATACAATGACTGGTTGGCATCATAAGACATTTAGAGTTAAAAGAAAAAAAATTAATTCTACTTCAAGCTATATACCAAATATTAAATGTTATCCTAGTACAAGTAATAATTAATGGTTCAAATTATTAAATAAGTTCCCATAATTATCTCAATCCTTAGGGCTGAGAAATAAAACCAGTTTTAAAACTAGAATATTTACAAAACTAAAACAGTCTTAAATTCACTAAAACCCTCATAAATATATCCAATCAAACTCAAAGCCATAAAAATTTCATAAGAACAGGTACATTGCAACAAGAAGAAAATTGACTTCACATTCAGTTGTAGTTCTCTATTTCTGATTAAGTCACAATGCTAATTTTGGTCCCATGAAATCATTCTTTCACACTAGTAAATTACTATCATGTTTTTAGACAAATATTTCAATTCTAATACACTACCTAAAATTATTTAGTTCAAATAATAACACGATACTATATTTTTTCCTTTTAACTCTTCAATTGTGAAAAATTCAACAAAAAATATGAATGATTTAAAAGTTAATTTATAAAATTTTACATTTTATAAGGAGTTTTGAGAGTTCTTTTTTCACAAAGTATTGCAAGAGCTTATGGAGAATGTGCACAATTAGTAAGAGAAGGAAATATTTACAAAATTGGAAACCTTGGAAATGAAGCAAAGGGATTATGACCATAGCCAGTAAAGGGATTTCACATTTTCTTACCAAAAATTGGATGTATGGTTAGGCACTTGGAACTTTCCTTTCAATATCCATTTTCACATTTCTCTTTAGTAAAGGAACATAGATGTTAAACTTAGCACTCTGAAACCTGGCTAAATTCTTGCATCACACAACTCCCTACAGCTAGGTATGGCCATGTACTCCAGTTACTACCAATGAGATGCTCTTATAATGGAGCAGGACCCTGTGGGTACTTCCCACGTCTCTCACCTGCCTCTTGTCTGTAAAAAAACCTTTAATTGAATAATAAATTTAATCAGAGAAATGCAAAAGAATGCAGAAGCAAAGAAAAGCAGTCAAATAGGACAAAATAATAATAGTTTAGTCATTAAACAAAGCCAAAGACATTTAGTTCCTTTTCAAGGGCTATAGATAATGTTCTAAGCCATATCCTTTGAGCTGTTTTGCAGATTCTGAAACTCCCACTAGGTAGAAGAAGTTAACTACATAGTAACCAGACTGCAGTCATGACATAGACTGCTCCATCTTACACAATTCCGAGAACTGGCCTCAAGGAAACGGGAATTAACTGACCCTGGAAGTAAAGATTAACTTAAAACAATCAAGGTGATGCTGATCAGACCACCACATAACTAATTTCAAGGTGACTCTCGGAGTAGCTGGGCTGTTCTGCATGTAGACCCTCTTTCCACCTATAGACCTATGAAACTCCCCTTTAAAAGCTCTTGCCCCTGATAGGCAGTGGGGAGTTGGCTTTTGGACACAAGTCCACCTTCTTGCCAGGTTGCTGGTCTCCTGAATAATGTAACCTTTCCTTTCCTACCAACACTTTTGAGCGATGAGCAGCCGAATCTGAATTCGATAACACCACTGAGTGACTTTTGTGCCTCTGGGACATCTTTAAAAGATGGGAGTGCCTTCTCTTCTTTTTTTTCCCATACTGCCTAGAATATGGATGAAATGTCTCAAACATGAGGACCTATTGTAAACATAATGTGACCTTGGGAAAAGAAGCTATGCACATCAGATCAAGAAGAAAGAAGGATCATGAGTTCTGGACATGTTGGAGCAGCTTCAACAGCCACGACTGCCTCATTACAAATTTCTCTTAGAATTTTCAGCTCATTTAATCTGTATTTTGAGGCCTGTGTTATTTGCAGTAATTCTAATCCTAACAGGGATTGTATATTTTTAGACCAAACTAAATCGAGAGAGAAAGAGAGAGAGAGAGAGAGAGAGAGAGAGAGAGAGAATGAATTAGAAATGCAAACCGTACACCAAAAATGGGGTAATAAAAAACAATAGCATCAAGAAGACATATGGCATATCTTAGATGGAGAAGAAAACAACTATTTATTCAAAGAAATAGTTTAAAAATGGAACAAGGAGAAACAGAAATAAAGGCCATTGGTTTAGAATCATCACTGTTTTGAAGGTTCATTTGGGAAATTAACTGAAAGAATGGAAATCACTGGAATAGTCAATGAGGGGGATTCAATACAGAGAGTTAACATAGGATGCATAAATAGACAATGATGAAGCAGTGGGTTCTAAATTATTCCTCTTTTGACTCTATTAAGCTTGTCATACTTATGTGATCTTAATTATCTTTATTTTTTATAAGTGCTTACTGTTTCTATTTAAAACTTTTTTCTGTAAAACAAAAGAAGATGCACAGTATATCTAGCTCCAATAACCAGCTGTCCATTACTTTATTACATATTACATTCTTTATTATACCGCACTGCCTTTGAAACCTCAAGTCTATCAACTAATTTTTGTTTATTTCAATAGAACGTTTCATTTGTCTGATGCAGTAAATATATATATATATATATTTGTTGTGGGTATTTTTTGCAGAGTTTTAAAACTATCTATTTTGAAGTCAAATTGACTTTATTTGGAGTCATAGATCAGCCATTTCCAGGTCTGTAATTGCAGGCAAATTCTTAAAATAATGTATTCTCAATTTGCTTATCTGTAAAAAGTAGTATACTAATAATCAAATTGAACATGTATTTTTAATGAATATTAAATGAGCCAATTTGTGTGCATGTAAACAGTCCATATGTAACATAATAGCTATTGTTTTAAAAGTATGGTGTCCATGGAACACCTACATAACAGTCTGTAGCACTCATTAAAAATGAAGGTCCATTAAATCTTGGTTGGGTGCAAGAAATCTGGATCTTTTACAGGCACTGCTGCTAGTTGTTTTTCACTATTTATATGGTATTGCACATAACAGGTCCTCAGTAAATGTTTACAATTGTTTATCTTTTTCTTACTTCAAAACTGATGTACTATGACACAACTGCTATATATTAAAAAATGTTTAGATTGATATAGCTATAGATATACATAGATAACTGTAGCTATAGATTTCAACATAGATATCAATATTTGGTCTATCAACATTAAGCAAAGCTAGTATAACAGCTTAATTTTACATTAAACTTTCACCTTGACTATATATTTTTATTTTTTTATTATTTTTATTTGTTTTTATTTTTATTTTTTTGCTGTACGCGGGCCTGTCACTGTTGTGGCCTCTCCCGTTGCGGAGCACAGGCTCTGGACGCACAGGCTCAGCAGCCATGGCTCACGGGCCCAGCCACTCTGTGGTATGTGGAATCTTCCTGAACTGGGGCATGAACCCGTGTCCCCTGCATCGGCAGGTGGACTCTCAACCACTGCGCCACCAGGGAAGCCCTTGACTATATATTTTTAATGTTGATTTAAATCCTATTCCTTTCCAATAGCCAGCAATTAAATGATATTAATCATACACAATGTTGTAATTAAATAATTTCAGCTTAAACAGTATTATCCAAAACCAGAAAATTGTCTACAGAGAAAAAAAATAAAAAAAAAATTAAACCATATTGACAATTCTGTTATATATTGCTCTTCTTTTAAATGCTTTCCATGGTAAATCAGATTAAAAAGAAGAATATATAAATAGTTTTCATAGATATACAAATAACATCTGTTAAATTTAGTATATATACCAAAAATAATGAATGTAGAAAATTATACTGTATCAATAAGGATCATTTTTTATAAAAACACACAAAAGGCAGATGGTAGAGTTTAAATAACATTCAGCCAAATTGTTGGCTTCATTGCAGTTGCTACCACTATTATTTATAAATCTAAAATAAATTATAATGCCAAATAGAGAAAATATTTTAAATTATAATTGGGCAAGTTTTAAAAATGATACCATTTCTGTACTTTCTACACTGAGGGAAAGGATATAATTGAGGGAGTTTTGACAAAAATTAAGAGTAAGAAAAAAATTACTTAAATAACAACATATAAAAATGAGAAAACAGAAGGTAAGAAGTATAGAAAGTAGTAATGAGAATGAGGAATTGTTACAAACATCTTGAGTCAAATTCACTGTGCCATTTTCTTTAACTTCACGAAGACAAAGAATCTTATTCAGTTAATTAAGGAGTCCATTGTCTCTCATTTTTTTTTCCTTTTCACCCTCTCTTTTCTTCTCAGTACTGTAAGTGGTGATAGATGTTCACATCCTTATCTATTTAGTTTTAATCTCCCACATAAGAGCCCCAAGAGTCATTAGTTTTTAAACCATGCATTGTTTTGTACCATCCAGTACATATTTGTGTAATGTTTTTGTTTTAATATACTTGACTGCATACTTTAACATTTACTAAATAAAGATGAGAACTATGGTCAAATTAGTTCTAATGATGGACCAGAAGTAAAAAGATATAAATGGACTCCTTCAAAGTCTGATGGCTAGTAGGTAGTAAATCAGGAAGGACTAAAGCATAAGTATTTTCACTCAGACAATATTTTTTTCCACTGAAAATTAATTAACTTTTTTTTTTGACAACCCTAGAGTTAGTAGGGCCATATAGTCGAGAAAAAAACAAAAAACAAAACTTTTTGGAAATGCTAGTAGATTCCATTAAAAAATGCATTTGGGAAATAAATCACTTATAAAGCTGATTTTAAGTTTGCTTTTTGAAGCAATGTGCTATAAACTACAAGAGTAAAAAATTAATTATTAAGATATTCCTGGTTCTAAAAATTACTGAAGAGAATTTATAAGTAAAATATACTTCTCTCTCATTTGATATACATTTGATCTCTCACACTATATCATCTTCAAAAGCTACCCAATTATCCGATAGGTCAATCCCAGGGCTAAAACACACACACACACACACACACACACACACACACACACACACACACACAGTCTGCCAATGAAGCTTTCTTCTGAGGAAAATTTGTCAAACACCCTACTTTTCCACTTAGGAAGTATGTCCTATACTACTATGTTTTTTTTATTGGAGTATAATTCCTTTACAATGTTGTGTTAGTTTCTGCTGTACAGTGAAGTGAATCAGCTATATGTATATCTATATACCCTCCCTCTTGGACCTCCCTCCCACCCCCACCCCCCATCACACCAATCTAGGTCATCACAGGGCACAGAGATTAGCTCCCTATGCTATACAGTAGGTTCACACTAGCTAGCTATTTTACACATGGTAGTGTATTTATGTCAAACCTAATCTCCCAATTGGTCCAACCCTCCCCTTCCACCACAGTGTCCACATGTTCCTTCCCTACATCTATGTCTCTATTCTTGCCCTGCAAATATGTTCATCTGTACCATTTTTCTAGATTCCACAAATATGTGTTAATACACAATATTTGTTTTTCTCTTTCTGACTTACTTCACTCTGTATGACAGACTCTAGGTCCATCCACATCTCCACAAACGACCCAATTTTGCTCCTTTCTAAGGCTGACTAATATTCTATCATAGAGATGTAACACATCTTCTTTATCCATTCATCTCTTGTTGGACATTTAGGTTGCTTTCATATCCTGGCTAATGTAAATAGAGCTGCAATGAACACTGTGGTACATGACTCTATTTGAATTATGGTTTTCTCAGCGTATATGCCCAGTAGTGGGATTGCTGGCTCGTATGGTAGTTCTATCTTTAGTTTTTTAAGGAACGTCCATACTGTTCTCCATAGTGGCTGTATCAATTTATATTCCCACCAACAGTGCAAGAGGGTTCTCTTTTCTCCACACCCCCTCCAGCATTTATTGTTTGTAACCTTTTTTGATAATGGCCATTCTGACTGGTGTGAGGAGATATCTCATTGTAGTTTTGATTTGCATTTCTCTAATGATTAGTGATGCTGACCATCCTTTCATGTGTTTGCTGGCAATCTGTATATCTTCTTTGGAGAAATGTCTGTTTAGGTCTTCTGCCCATTTTTGGATTGGGTTGTTTGATTTTTTGATACTAAGCTGCATGAGCTGCTTGTATATTTTGGAGATTAATCCTTTGTCAGTTGCTTCATTTGCAAATATTTTCTCCCATTCTGAAGGCTGTCTTTTCGTCTTACTTATGGTTACCTTTGCTGTGCAAAGGTTTTTAAATTTAATTAGGTCCCACTTATTTATATTTGTTTTTATTTTTATTACTCCAGGAGGTGGGTCAAAAAAGATCTTGCAGTGTTTTATGTAAAAGATGTTCTTCCTATTTAGGTCTTTAATCCATTTTGAGTTTATATTTGTGTGTGGTGTTATGGAGTGTTCTAATTTACTCTTTTACATGTAGTTGCCCAGTTTCCCATCACCAGTCATTGAAGAGACTGTCTTTTCTCCATTGTATATTCTTGCCTCCTTTGACCATAGGTGTGTGGGTTTCTCCTTGGGCTTTCTATTCTGTTCCATTGATCTATATTTCTGTTTTTGTGCCAGTGCTATACTGTCTTGATTACTGTAGCTTTGTAGTGTAGTCTGAAGTCTGGGAGCCTGATTCCTCCAGCTCCATTTTTCTTTCTCAAGATTGCTTTCAGGGTCTTTTGTGTTTCCATACAAATTGCAAAATTTCTTGTTCTAATTCTGTGAAAAATGCCATTGGTAATTTGATAGGGATTGCATTGAATCTGTAGATTGCTTTGGGTAGTATAGTCATTTTCACAAAGTTGACTCTTCCAATCCTAGAACATGGTGTATCTCTACATCTGTTTGTGTCATCTTTGATTTCTTTCATCAGTGTCTTATGGTTTTGTGCATACAGGTCTTTTGCTTCCTTAGGTAGGTTTACTCCTAGGTATTTTATTCTTTTTGTTACAGTGGTAAATGGGAATGTTTACTAAATTTATCTTTCTGATTTTTGCTGTTAGTGTATAGGAATGCAAGTGATTTCTGTGCATTAATTTTGTATCCTGCAACCTTACCAAATTCATTGATTAGTTCTAGTAGTTTTCTGGTGGCATCTTTAGGATTTTCTATGTATATTATCTTGTCACTGCAAACAGTAACAGTTTTACTTCTTTTTTTCCAATTTGTATTCCTTTTATTTCTTTTTCTTCTATGATTCCTGTGGTTAGGACTTCCAAATCCATGTTGAATAAGAGTGCTGAGAGTCGATATCCTTGTATTGTTCCTGATCTTAGTGGAAATGCTTTCAGTTTTTCACCATTGAGAATGATGTTGGCTGTGGGGTGGTCATTTATGACCTTTATTATGTTAAGGTAGGTCCCCACTATGCTCATTTTCTGGAGAGTTTTTATCATAAATGGGTGTTGAATTTTGTCAAAAGTTTTTTTCTGTATCTATTGAGATTATTACATGTTTTTTATCCTATAGTTTGTTAATATGGTGTATCACATTGATTGATTTTCGTATATTGAAGAACACTTGCATTACTGGCATAAACCCCTCTTTATCATGGTGTATGATCCTTTTAATGTGCTGTTAGATTTTGTTTGCTAGTATTTTGTTGAGGAGTTTTTCATCTATCTTCATCACTGATATTGGCCTGTAGTTTTCTTTTTTTGTGACATCTCTGTATGGTTTTTGTATCAGGGTGATAGTGGCCTCATAGAATGAGTTTTGGAGTGTTCCTCCCTCTGCTAAATTTTGTAAGAGTTTGAGAAGGATAAGTGTTAGCTGTTCTGTAAATGTTTGATAGAATTTGCCTGTGAATCCATCTGGTTCTGGACTTTTGCATGTTGCAAGATTTTTAATTACAGTTTCAATTTCATTACTTGTGATTAGCCTTGTTGATATTTTCTCCTTCTTCCTGGTTCAGTGTTGGAAAATTGTACCTTTCCAAGAATTTGTCCATTTCTTTGTGATTGTCCATTTTATTGGCATTTAGTTGTTTGAAGTAGTCTCATAATATTTTGTATTTCGGAGGTGTCAGTTGTGGTTTCTCCTTTTTCATTTTGAATTGTATTGATTTGTGTCCTCTCCCTTTTTTTCTTGATGAATCTGGCTAAAGGTTTCTCAATTTTGTTTAGCTTCTCAGAGAACCAACTTTTAGTTTCATTGATTTTTGCTATTGTTTTCTTCATTTCTATTTCATTTATTTCTCCTCTGATATTTATGATTTCTTTCCTTCTACTGACTTTGGGTTTTTTTGTTCTTCTCTCTCTAGTTGCTTAGGTGTAAGCTTTAGGTGTATTTGAGATTTTTCCTGTTACTTGAGGTGAGATTGAATTGCTATAAACTTCCCTCTTAGAACTGCTTTTGCTACCTCCCATAGGTTTTGGGTCGTCATTTTTTCATTGTGATTTGTTTCTATGTATTTTTTAATTTCTTCTTTGATTTCTTCAGTGATCTTGTGGTTATTTAGCAGCACACTGTTTAGGCTCCATTTTTTCGTGTTTTTTACAGATTTTTTCCTGTAATTGATTACTAATCTAATAGCATTGTGATCAGAAAAGATGCTTGATATGATTTCAATTTTCTTAAATTTACTGAGACTTGATTTGTGACCCAAGATGTTATCTATCCTGGAGAATGTTCTGTGTACACTTGAGAAGAAAATGCATTCTGTTGCTTTTGGATGAAATGCCCTATAAATATCAATTAAGTCTATCTGGTCTAATGCGTCATTTAAAGCTGTGTTTCCTTATTTATTTTCTGTTTGGATGATCTGTTCATTCGTGTAAATGTAGTGTTAAAGTCTCTACTATTATTGTGTTACTGTTGATTTCCACTTTTATGGTTGTTAACAGTTGCCTTATTTATTGAGATGCTCCTATGTTGGGTGCATAAATGCTTATAATTGTTATATCTTCTTCTTGAATTGATCCCTTGATCATTATGTAGTGTCCTTCCTTATCTCTTGTAACAGTCTTTATTTTAAAATGTATTTTATCTGATACAAGTATTGTTTCTCCAACTTTCTTTAGATTTCCATTTGCATGGAATATCTTTTCCATCCCTTCACTTTCAGTCTGTATGTATCCCTATATCTGAAGTGGATCTCTTGTAGACAGAATATATATGGGTCTTCATTTTGTATCCATTGAACAAGCTTGTGTCCTTTGGTCGGAGCATTTAATACATTCACCGTTATTATCGATATGTATGTTCCTATTACAATTTTCTTAATTGTTTTGCATTTTCTTTTGTGGGTCTTTTTTCTTCTCTTTTGTTTCATGCCTATAGAAGTTTCTTTAACATTTGTTGTAAAGCTGGTGGTATTGAATTCTCTTAGTTTTTATTGTCTGTAAAGGTTTTAATTTCTCTGTCAAATCTGAATAAGATCATTGCTGGGTAGAGTAACGCTGGTCATAGGTTTTTCTCTTTCATCACTTTAATTATATCCTGCTACTCTCTTCTGTCCTACAGAGTTTCTGCTGAAAATTCCACTGATAAAATTATGGGGGTTTCTTTGTATGCTATTTTTTGGCTTTTCCCTTGCTGCTTTTAGTATTTTTTCTTTGAATTTAATTTTTGTTAGTTTGATTAATGTGTTTCGGTGTGTTTATCCTTGGGTTTACCCTGTATTTGACTCTCTATTCTTCCTGGACTTGGGTCACTCTTTCCTTTCCCATGTTAGGAATGTTTTCTACTATAATCTTTTGAATATTTTCTCAGACCCTTTCTTCTTCTCTTCTTTTTCTAGGACTACTGTAATTCAAATGTTGTTGTGTTTAGTGTTGTTCCAGTGATCTCTGAGCTTGTCTTCAATTCTTTTCATTATTTTTTCTTTATTTTGCTCCTTGGCAGTTATTTCCACCATTCTGTCTTCCAGCTCACTTATTCATTCTTTTGCCTCAGTTATTCTGGTATTGATTCCTTCCTGTGTATTTTTCATCTCAGTTACTGTGACATAATTTTTTGTCATCTCTTTTTTTTTTTTTTTTTTTTTTTATGATTGGTGGGATTTTGTTCCTGTCTTACTGGTTTTTTGGCCTAAGGCTTCCAGCACTGGAGTTTGTAGGCTGTTGGGTAGAGCTGGGTCTTTGTGTCATGATGATGACCTCCAGGTGACCTCACTAAAATCAATATTCCCTGGGGTCTGAGGTTCTCTGTTAGTCCAGTGTTTCAGACTTGATGCTCCCACCACAGGAGCTCAGGCCTGACCCCCGGCTTGTGAACCATGATCCTGCAAGCTGTGTGTGCTGGCAAAAAATAATTAAATAATTAAAAAGAAGAAAGGAAAAAGGAGCAGAACAAAGAATAAAAAGTAAAATAAGATTAGAAAACTAACACATATTTTAGAAAAAATTAAAAATATATATGAAACAACAATCGGAAGGTAAAACAGAGCCACAGCAGTGAAAAAGAGGAGGAAAAGAAAAAAAAAAAAAGCTAGAAAAGGCCTTGGTTATGGGGGGTGGGGCTTAGGTAAAGGCAGGGTTTATGTGGTGGATGGGGCCTATGCTTAGGACCCACAAGGGCAGAAAAGGCCCTGGTGGGTTAGGGCTCAGGCTCAATGCAGCAGGAGGGACTGAGGAGTGCCTCTGGCATTGGAAGTGGAGAAGGTCTGATATCTCAGCAGGCTCCCTGGGCCTGAGGTGGTGGGGGAAACTCTAGTGTGTTACCCCATTCTCCAATTCTGGAGAGTCCCTCCCCTTTGGCCTCTCTTCTTCTCCCCACCCCTCTCTCCTATGCCCTGAGGACCTACATGGCTGAAGTGGGCCCCAGAAGGCAGGGGACCAGACCCAGAGGAAGCCCAAGAGGCTTCCTGAGGCCGAGTGGGTGGGGCAAATGCCTGCCGTACTTCCCCTGATTCTCCAGTCCCAGAGAGCACCCCCTATCTCCTTCCCCTCCTCTTACCCCTCCTCCCTCCCTCCTACATCCCTAGGACCCCTGCAGCTGAAGGGGGCCCCGGAGGACTGAGGACCAGACACAGGAGCTCTGCTGGCTTCCCAGGCCTGAGTGTGAGAGGAGAAGCCCTCTACACCTCCCCTGATCCTCTGATCCTGGAGGGCCCCTCCAGGTGAGGGAACAACTCCCCTCTCTTAGCTACCACTCATGGGTGCCGGTCTTGTCTGGCCTCCACTTCTCCTCCCCCCTCACTCCCCTCCACATCCTACTGTGTCTCTCGGGGGTTCCTCTCATCTCTTTGGACGTTGAGGTCCTCACCAGAATCCGACAGGTGCCCTAGTTGTGGGGAGGTGCGAACTCCGTGTCCTCCCAAGCTGCCGTCTTGACTCTACCCCAAATTGAATCTAGCTGAAATTCATAGTCATCTCCAAGATTTGTAGTTACCTGAGGAAAAAATTACAATGCCTGCCAAAACTAGCCAAGAGGGAAGGAGTGAGGGCCATTTGGAAAGCAGAATTTATTTCGACAAATTATAAAACCAAGTTACACACACACTCCAGCACACGCAGAATTTTACAAGTCACCAGACTCTGGAATTGACATGTCTCTTAACCAGGAGAAACTGTGTTGGCCTTTGGAATCAATTAATATGACTAGCAGACATAGACTGTAAAGAATATTTCTTAAGTAGAAAAAAAAAATCAATGGTCATCAGGGTTTCCAATAAATCCTGTGGAATCTCCATGATAATATATATTTTGAAACAAATGGATCACAATTAATTCTGCTTTTAAGGACAAAGGAGTGGTTCATTTTATTCTAGCAATGTTAAACAGAGGCATTGACATAGATTGCTCAGTAAGAATAAGTAATTTTTTAATAAACATCTTTGAAGAGCCTACAAAGAAAGTTTATTTTTTAAAAAGTAACTTTGCATCTTTCCTCCACAACGATATGATAAAGACCCCAAGCCCTCTTTCATTTTTTCTTATTTTCCAAAACAACCTGGACAAGGAGATATAATTCCCAATACTCAGACTAGTGTCCATTACATTCTGCTGGGGACCCATTTAAATGGATCTTGAAAATATAAAAGTAAATTTTGCATGCAAATGTAGGGCAACTATAAGAAACAGAAGAGATAATGGCTTAAAAATATAGCTACAAATCCTAATTACAATTATTATGTAACATTTAAGATACAAACTAGTTATAAAACACTCTGAATACATCCGTATCCACCTCTTAGCTTAAAAAATTAAATGCTACAAATAGAGGTGAAATTCTCTACTTCTTCATGAGATGACTCATATGCTGATTGTTTGGCTCATCAATCTCATTTATGCTTCTATATTTTTATTACATACCTGTCTATACTTACTCAATGTATAGTCTTGTTTGCATATGGTAACATTGTATCAGTGGCATTTTAATGCATGCTCTTGCAACTTCCCTCTCCTTCTTCTAGAGAGAAGAATAAATTTTAGTTAGGTCACCCACATTTGATAGCAAAAGTATCCAATCTTACATTTTATATTTCTGTTATGTATTTTGGTGGAATTTTTCTACAGAAATAAATGCTTACGGCTTTACCTTGAAAACTAAATGTATGGCATTGAAAATAAGGAGAAACCTTTACATTCAATGTATAGAATGATAGAAAAATATATAAATCATTTTTTAGGAATTCTGCAAAATGTTTTAATGAGGTATAGTTGTGTATTTTAGGATGATTCAGTGAAGACTAAATTGAACAATATGAAAGAAAGTTTATTGTAACATTGTAGGAGGTCTGTGGGGAAGATTTCAATGCATTTCTTCTCTGTGGAGAAGACCAAGGTTTGGTAGGTAGGAAGCAAGGCCACAGAGATTCCAAAAACTACATAGACTTTAATCAGTATTTTATTTATAGATTTTGAAAATGTGTTTCTGCACTAGGAACTCAAAGGAGTCCAGTATCTCAAGCAAATAAGTATCCACAGCTTTCTGTAATATAAAGAAATGTAAAACATGTAAATGTTTGGTCATGGGCACAAGTATTGCTGATCTTAATCTGGAGTTCTGGATACTAATTTGAGATTAAGAGGAATGTAGCATGCTGGGTTTGAAATAAAAAGTCAGTAAGAGCTGGATCTAATTGTCCAAGTAAAGAAATGCATCATTCAGCTTTGTTAAATATACTCATCATTCAGCTTTGTTAAATATATGTAGGGCAACCACTGAACATATATTTGGTGGTAATATCAATATTATTTTTCATCAGAACCTGTACAAAACAGACATACATTTTAGTAGTACCTATAGAAATTTACAAGTGTTACTGGTGGTACTCAAAACAAAAGAAAGGCCAATTCCTAGATTTTATGAATTGATTTGGGGAAAAGATTAATAATGATTAGTGACAAACTTCTCCTCATATCATGTCAGAGATTTATCAATTGCAGCCCTCTAGGTGGTACAATCAGTGCCCCATCTGTGATTGTTTTAATATATTTTAAAACTATCAAGTGGGACAAAAATAAATGGTTCCACATCGTAATACAAATATATATGTATATATTTGTACACAAACACAAATGTGTGCATATATGTGCATGTGTGTGTGTGTGTGTGTGTGAAAGAGAGACAGAGAGAGACCAAGACAGAAAAACAATGTGCATACTAGCCCAATAGGTGCCCAAATAGGTGTATATATTTGGGTTATCTATCATGTAACAGGTTCTCAGTGATTAATAATCAATGTTAAAATTGCTCTTCTTTATATGCCATTGTGTCAGTTTTAGATATGTTCTGTATAGAGAATTAATGATATAAAAGATTTAAATTCAAATAAATTACTTTTTAAAAATAAAAACAAATCCTTACAGATAAGACCAATAGCATTTATTAATAATACTCAATGTCATTTTGGATATTTCAAGTTTTTATCATTAATAAAAATTACTAATATAAATAATACTTTATATATGAAAATTAGGATAAAGTACATGCCTCATTTTTCCAACAAGTATTTTGCAAAATAAAATGATCTAATTATAGAAAGCATTAACTTTCTGAAAGTTAAACATATGTAAATTTAATCTTTTTTTTTTTTTTTTTTTACAGATTTAAGTGCATATCTCAAAGTTCTTATAAAGTTTTCTTACAAATATTATTACAAGATCTCCCTCTTCTGGCCACAATAGCTATTTCATTTCTTTTTATCAACAGTGGTTAAAATCTGCTGCAAAGATTGGGTAAAGTTAATTTATACTAATCTGGCATCAAAGAGATAAATGGACAGACACTCCTAAAAATGAAAAACAGGAAGCTCTTTTCAGTATCTCTAATACACATACTGTTCTATGAACGTCTGTTTATCTAATTTCATTTAAGTTTTCTGCCTCACTGATAGTCTGAGGATTCATATGCCAAGCTTAGTAATAAGTTAATAAATGAATTGAATGCTTGAGGTGTTCCAGATGGACTTAAATTGCAAATGCTGTCATTCACAAAGGAGATTGAGCTCAGACAGCAGGACTGCAAGTTTCCAAACGCAGACTCACCTATGTACCTTAAAATAGAGGTAAGCGCTATTAAATGCCCTTTCAGAACTTAACTTTTCCTCTCAAATTTGCAAACTAGTTTGAAAATAATAAAGAGGATTTGAGGAATAGTCATAAACAAAGGACAATAAATGTTTACCATACAATTTACATAACAATAATGTATCAAAAATATTCTTAAGGTATGTGCCTGTGTCACTATCACATATTTATTAATCCACTTTAATCATTCTATTTAATTTTATAAAATTTCAGAAAAAAACATGCATGAAAAATTTGGTGGGAGATATTTTTCCTATATAACATATCAAATTAGTATACTAAAAGTCCTAGAAGCCATTACTTGATAATTTCCTCCATTTCTTCAAGAAATATTCACTATGCAATGGTAATTCAAAACAAGTGGAACACTCTTAGTGCTCTCAAGAAATACATGGAATGGCGCTAAACTTGGGTTACATTAGTGTTTCAACAAATTTGGAATCCCTTGAGATTATACCCCACTTGATTTTGTACACATGTTCGTTTTCAGGAGAGAACTTTGATAGCTTTCATCAGATGTTCAAAGATGTCAATGACCCTTAATTTTAAGATCAAGTGAGGACTCGGGAGCAGGAAGATGGTGGAAGAGTAAGACGCGGAGATCACCTTCCTCCCCACAGATACACCAGAAATACATCTACACGTGGAACAACTCCTACAGAACACCTACTGAAGGCTGGCAGAAGACCTCAGACCTCCCAAAAGGCAAGAAACTCCCCACGTACCTGGGTAGGGCAAAAGAAAAAAAAGAATAAACAGAGACAAAAGGATAGGGACGGCACTTGCACCAGTGGGAGGGAGCTGTGAAGGAGGAAAAGTTTCCACACACTAGAAGCCCCTTCGCGGGCGGAGACTGCGGGAGGCGGAGGGGGGAGCTTCGAAGCCGCGGAGGAGTGCACAGCAACGGGTGCGGAGGGCAAAGCGGGGAGATTCCCGCACAGAGGATCGGTGCCGACCGGCACTCACCAGCCCGAGAGGCTTGTCTGCTCACCCGCCGGGGCGGGCGGGGCTGTGAGCTGAGGCTCTGAGGCTGGGGTTTCGGTTTCGGATGGAGCGCCGGGAGAGGACTGGGGTTGGCGGCTTGAACATAGCCTGAAGGGGTTAGTGCACCACAGCTAGCCGGGAGGGAGTCCGGGGAAAAGTCTGCACCTGCCGAAGAGGCAAGAGACTTTTTCTTCCCTCTTTGTTTCCTGGTGCGTGAGGAGAGGGGTTTAAGAGCGCTGCTTAAAGGAACTCCAGAGATGGGCGCGAGCCGCGGCTAAAAGCGCGAACAGAGGCAGGCGCGAGCCGCGGCTGAAAGCGCGGACCCCAGAGACGGGCGCGAGCCGCGGCTGAAAGCGCGGACCCCAGAGATGGGCGCGAGCTGCGGCTGAGGGCGCGGACCCCAGAGACGGGCGCGAGCCGCGGCTGAGGGCACGGACTCCAGAGACGGGCGCAAGCCGCGGCTGGAGGCGCGGACCCCAGAGGCGGGCAGGAGACGTTGGGGCTGCTGCTGCTGCCACCAAGGGGCCTGTATGCGAGCGCAGGTCGTTCTCCACGCCCCTCTTCCGCGGAGCCTGTGCAGCCCGCCACTGCCGGGTTCCCGGAATCTGGGGACGACTTCCCCGGGAGAGCGCACGGCGGGCCTCGGGCTAGTGCAGGGTCACGCCGGACTTTGCCGCCGCAGGCCCGCCCCGCATTCCGTGCCCCTCCCTCCCCGCCAGCCTCAGTACGCCAGAACCCCCGAATCAGCGGCTCCTTTAACCCCGTCCTGTCTGAGCAAAAAACAGACGCCCTCCAGCGACCTACACGCAGAGGCAGGGCCAAATCCAAAGCTGAGCCCCTGTGAGCTGTGAGAAGAAGAGAAAGGGAAATCTCTCCCAGCAGCCTCAGAAGCAGCGGATTAAAGCTCCACAATCAACTTGATGTACCCTGCATCTGTGGAATACATGAATAGACAGCCAATCATCCCAAATTAAGGAGGTGGACTTTGGGAGCAAGATCTATGATTTTTTTCCCTATTCCTCTTTTTGTGAATGTGTATGTGTATGCTTCTGTGTGAGATCTTGTCTGTATAGTCTTGCTTCCACCATTTGTCCTAGGGTTCTATCCGTCCATGGTTTTTTCTTAAAATTTTTTTCTTAATAATCAGTTTTAATTTTAAGAACGTTATACTTTACCTTCGTCCTTTCTTTCTTTCTTTCTTTCTTTCCTTCCTTCCTTCCCTCCTTTATACAACGAATCATCCCAAATTGAGGAGGTGGTCTCTGACAGCAAGATTTATGATTTTTCCCCCTTTATCTCTTTTAGTGAGGGCGTATGTGTACGCTTCTGTGTAAGATTTTGTCTGTATTGCTTTGCTTCCAACATTTGTCCTAAGGTTCTATCCGTCCCTTTTTTTTTTTCTAAATAAGAATTTTTTAATTCAATAACTTTATTATACTTTATTTTATTTTTACTGTATCTTCTTTCTTTCTGTTTTTCTTTCTTTCCCTCCTTACTTCCTTCTTCCCTCCCTCCCTCCCTCCTTTCGTTCCTTCTTGCCTTCTTTCCTTCTTTGCTTCTTTCTTTCTTTCTTCCTTCCTTCCTTCCTTCCCTCCTTCCTTCCCTCCTTTCCTTCTTTCTTTCCTCATACTTCTACTAATTCCCTCTACTTTTTCTCCCTTTTATTCTGCGCCGTGTGGATGAAAGGCTCTTGGTGCTCCAGCCAGGAGTCAGGGCTCTGCCTCTGAGATGGGAGAGCCAACTTCAGGACACAGGTCCACAAGAGACCTCCCAGCTCCACATAATATCAAACGGTGAAAATCTCCCAGAGACCTCCATCTTAACACCAGCACCCAGCTTCACTCAACAACCAGCAAGACACAGTGCTGGATAACCTGTGCCAAACAACTAGCAAAACAGGAACACAACCCCACCCATTAGCAGAGAGGCTGTCTAAAATCATAATAAGGCCACAGACACCCCAAAACACACTACCAGACGTGAAACTGCCCACTAGAGAGACGAGATCCAGCCTCATCCACCACAACACAGGCACTAGTCCCCTCCACCAGGAAGCCTACACAACCCACTGAACCAACCTTAGCCACTGGAGACAGACATCAAAAACAGGAGGAACTACGAACCTGCAACCTGCAAAAAGGAGACCCCAAACACAGTAAGATAAGCAAAATGAGAAAACAGAAAAACACACAGCAGATAAAGGAGCAAGATAAAAATGCACCAGACCTAACAAATGAAGAGGAAATAGGCAGTCTACCTGAAAGAGAATTCAGAATAATGATAGTAAGGTTGATCCGAAATCTTGGAGATAGAATGGACAAAAGAATGGACAAAATGCAAGAATCAGTTAACAAGAACCTAGAAGAACTAAAGATGAAACAAGCAACGATGAACAACACAATAAATGAAATTAAAAATACTCTAGATGGGATCAATAGCAGAATAACTGAGGCAGAAGAACGGATAAGTGACCTGGAAGATAAAATAGTGGAAATAACTACTGCAGAGCAGAATAAAGAAAAAAGAATGAAAAAAACTGAGGACAGTCTCAGAGACCTCTGGGACAACATTAAACGCACCAACATTCGAATTATAGGGGTTCCAGAAGAAGAAGAGAAAAAGAAAGGGACTGAGAAAATATTTGAAGAGATTATAGTTGAAAACTTCCCTAATATGGGAAAGGAAATAGTTAATCAAGTCCAGGAAACACAGAGAGTCCCATACAGGATAAATACAAGGAGAAATACGCCAAGACACATATTAATCAAACTGTCAAAAATTAAATACAAAGAAAGCATATTAAAAGCAGCAAGGGAAAAACAACAAATAACACATAAGGGAATCCCCATAAGGTTAACAGCTGATCTCTCAGCAGAAACCCTACAAGTCAGAAGGGAGTGGCAGGATATACTGAAAGTGATGAAGGAGAAAAACCTGAAGCCAAGACTACTCTACCCAGCAAGGATCTCATTCAGATTTGATGGAGAAATTAAAACCTTTACAGACAAGCAAAAGCTGAGAGAGTTCAGCACCACCAAACCAGCTTTACAACAAATGCTAAAGGATCTTCTCTAGGCAAGAAACACAAGAGAAGGAAAAGACCTATAATAACGAACCCAAAACAATTTAGAAAATGGGAATAGGAACATACATATCGAAAATTACCTTAAATGTAAATGGACTAAATGCTCCCACCAAAAGACACAGATTAGCTGAAATGATACAAAAACAAGACCCTTATATATGCTGTCTACAAGAGACCCACTTCAGACCTAGAGACACATACAGACTGAAAGTAAGGGGATGGAAAAAGATATTCCATGCAAATGGAAACCAAAAGAAAGCTGGAGTAGCAATTCTCATATCAGACAAAATAGACTTTAAAATAAGGACTATTAAAAGAGACAAAGAAGGACACTACATAATGATCAAGGGATCGATCCAAGAAGAAGATATAACATTGTAAATATTTATGCACCCAACATAGGAGCACCTCAATACATAAGGCAAATACTAACAGCCATAAAAGGGGAAATCGACAGTAACACATTCATAGTAGGGGACTTAAACACCCCACTTTCACCAATGGACAGATCATCCAAAATGAAAATAAATAAGGAAACACAAGCTTTAAATGATACATTAAACAAGATGGACTTAATTGATATTTATAGGACACTCCATCCAAAAACAACAGAATACACATTTTTCTCAAGTGCTCATGGAACATTCTCCAGGATAGATCATATCTTGGGTCACAAATCAAGCCTTGGTAAATTTAAGAAAATTGAAATTGTATCAAGTATCTTTTCTGACCACAATGCCATGAGACTAGATATCAATTACAGGAAAAGATCTGTAAAAAATACAAACACATGGAGGTTAAACAATACACTACTTAATAATGAAGTGATCACTGAAGAAATCAAAGAGGAAATCAAAAAATACCTAGAAACAAATGACAATGGAGACACAATGACCCAAAACCTGTGGGATGCAGCAAAAGCAGTTCTAAGGGGGAAGTTTATAGCAATACAAGCCCACCTTAAGAAGCAGGAAACATCTCGAATAAACAACCTAACCTTGCACCTCAAGCAATTAGAGAAAGAAGAACAAAAAAACCCCAAAGCTAGCAGAAGGAAAGAAATCATAAAAATCAGATCAGAAATAAATGAAAAAGAAATGAAGGAAACAATAGCAAAGTTCAATAAAACTAAAAGCTGGTTCTTTGAGAAGATAAACAAAATAGATAAACCACTAGCCAGACTCATCAAGAAAAAAAGGGAGAAGACTCAAATCAATAGAATTAGAAATGAAAAAGGAGAGGTAACAACTGACACTGCAGAAATAAAAGAGATCATGAGAGATTACTACAAGCAACTCTACGCCAATAAAATGGACAATCTGGAAGAAATGGACAAATTCTTAGAAATACACAACCTGCCAAGACTGAATCAGGAAGAAATAGAAAATATGAACAGACCAATCACAAGCACTGAAATTGAAACTGTGATTAAAAATCTTCCAACAAAGAAAAGTCCAGGACCAGATGGCTTCACAGGCGAATTCTATCAAACATTTAGAGAAGACCTAACACCTATCCTTCTCAAATTCTTCCAAAATAGAGCAGAGGGAGGAACACTCCCAAACTCCTTCTACGAGGCCACCATCACCTTGATCCAAAACCAGGCAAGGATGTCACAAAGAAAGAAAACTACAGACCAATATCACTGATGAACATAGATGCAAAAATCCTCAACAAAATACTAGCAAACAGAATCCAACAGCACATTAAAAGGATCATACACCATGATCAAGTGGGGTTTATTCCAGGAATGCAAGGATTCTTCAATATACACAAATCTATCAATGTGATAAACCATATTAACAAATTGAAGGAGAAAAACCATATGATCATCTCAATAGATGCAGAGAAAGCTTTTGACAAAATTCAACACCCATTTATGATAAAAACCCTGCAGAAAGTAGGCATAGAGGGAACTTTCCTCAACATAATAAAGGCCATATACGACAAGCCCACAGCAAACATCTTCCTCAATGGTGAAAAACTGAAAGCATTTCCACTAGATCAGGAACAAGACAAGGTTGCCCACTCTCACCACTCTTATTCAACATAGTTTTGGAAGGTTTAGCCACAGCAATCAGAGAAGAAAAGGAAATAAAAGGAATCCAAATCGGAAAAGAAGAAGTAAAGCTGTCACTGTTTGCAGATAACATGATCCTATACATAGAGAACCCTAAAGATGCTACCAGAAAACTACTAGAGCTAATCAATGAATTTGGTAAAGTAGCAGGATACAAAATTAATGCACAGAAATCTCTGGCATTCCTATATACTAATGATGAAAAATCTGAAAGTGAAATCAAGAAAACACTCCCATTTACCATTGCAACAAAAAGCATAAAATATCTAGGAATAAACCTACCTAAGGAGACAAAAGACCTGTATGCAGAAAATTATAAGACACTGATGAAAGAAATTAAAGATGATACAAATAGATGGAGACATATACCATGTTCTTGGATTGGAAGAATCAACATTGTGAAAATGACTCACCTACCCAAAGCAATCTATAGATTCAATGCAATCCCTATCAAACTACCACTGGCATTTTTCACAGAACTAGAACAAAAAATTTCGCAATTTGTATGGAAACACAAAAGACCCCGAATAGCCAAAGCAATCTTGAGAACAAAAAATGGAACTGGAGGAATCAGGCTCCCTGACTTCAGACTATACTACAAAGCTACAGTTATCAAGACGGTATGGTACTGGCACAAAAACAGAAAGATAGATCAATGGAACAGGATAGAAAGCCCAGAGATAAACCCATGCACATATGGACACCTTATCTTTGATAAAGGTGGCAGGAATGTACAGTGGAGAAAGGACAGCCTCTTCAATAAGTGGTGCTGGGAAAACTGGACAGGTACATGTAAAAGTATGAGATTAGATCACTCCCTAACACCATACACAAAAATAAGCTCAAAATGGATTAAAGACCTAAATATAAGGCCAGAAACTATCAAACTCTTAGAGGAAACATAGGCAGAACACTCTATGACATAAATCACAGCAAGATTCTTTCTGACCCACCTCCTAGAGTAATGGAAATAAAAACAAAAATAAACAAATGGGACCTAATGAAACTTCAAAGCTTTTGCACAGCAAAGGAAACCATAAACAAGACCAAAAGACAACCCTCAGAATGGGAGAAAATATTTGCAAATGAAGCAACCGACAAAGGATTAATCTCCAAAATTTACAAGCAGCTCATGCAGCTCAATAACAAGAAAACAAACAACCCAATCCAAAAATGGGCAGAAGACCTAAATAGACATTTCTCCAAAGAAGATATACAGACTGCCAACAAACACATGAAAGAATGCTCAACATCATTAATCATTAGAGAAATGCAAATCAAAACAACAATGAGATATCATCTCACACCAGTCAGAATGTCCATCATCAAAAAATCTAGAAACAATAAATGCTGGAGAGGGTGTGGAGAAAAGGGAACACTCTTGCACTGCTGGTGGGAATGTGAATTGGTTCAGCCACTATGGAGAACAGTATGGAGGTTCCTTAAAAAACTACAAATAGAACTACCATATGACCCAGCAATCCCACTACTGGGCATATACCCTGAGAAAACCAAAATTCAAAAAGAGTCATGTACCAAAATGTTCATTGCAGCTCTATTTACAATAGCCCGGAGATGGAAACAACCTAAGTGCCCATCATCGGATGAATGGATAAAGAAGATGTTGCACATATATACAATGGAATATTACTCAGCCATAAAAAGAAACGAAATTGAGCTATTTGTAATGAGGTGGATAGACCTAGAGTCTGTCATACACAGTGAAGTAAGTCAGAAAGAAAAAGACAAATACCGTATGCTAACACATATATATGGAATTTAAGAAAAAAAAATGTCATGAAGAACCTAGGGGTAAGGCAGGAATAAAGACACAGACCTCCTAGAGAACGGACTTGAGGTTATGGGGAGGGTGAAGGGTGAGCTGTGACGGGGCCAGAGAGAGTCATGGGCATATACACACTAACAAACGTAGTAAGGTAGATAGCTAGTGGGAAGCAGCCGCATGGCACAGGGATATTGGCTCGGTGCTTTATGACAGCCTGGAGGGGTGGGATAGGGAGGGTGGGAGGGAGGGAGCCGCAAGAGGGAAGAGATATGGGAACATATGTATATGTATAACTGATTCACTTTGTTATAAAGCAGAAACTAACACACCATTGTAAAGCAATTATACCCCAATAAAGATGTTAAAAAAAAAAAAGAAGAAAAAAAAAAAAAGATCAAGAGAGATAAGCAAATAATTACAAATTACATAATATTTA
>NW_020838020.1:1004490-1040555 GCF_003676395.1 Aethalodelphis obliquidens | reverse complement strand
AAAAAAAAAAAGATCAAGTGAGATAAGCAAATAATTACAAATTACATAATATTTAGTGTTTTAAAATACCGTTGTAAACAGAAGACTCTAATAACAACTACTACATAGGAGACTCAAAAGAAGGTTCTTGAGGATTGATAACATATGCTCTGAATTTTGAAGCTCAAGGAGAAGTGTGTCAGGAAGAGAAGAAAGAGATGAGGATTTCAGAACACTCTAGAATATATGCAATATTGACTGCTAAAACCTTGATATATTCATTGGAGAGAGTTCTTTGGTGGGACTGAACTAAAGGATGCATATGGTGACTAGTTTTTTATTGCATGCATTGTTGTATTTCTTACATTTAAAAAAGTACTTGGTACATAGTACAGAGATCTATGGATGCTTGCTAAATGAAAAATGACAATAGGTTTAAATAATCAGATAGGCATAGATAATGAATTTCTTGATGGCCTCACTTAGAATTTTGGTCTCTATCCTTTTTGATTATATAATTAGTAGAGGATTATTTGAGGTTAGTTGTATTTTTGTTTATTTCTTTTCATTTTGTTATTATTGCATTTTTAGTAAAAAAATCATCATATTTGAGTACAGTGTTAATTTTGTACAAAACAGAGAAGATACTGGATCCTAGGGAAGTGATGATAGGACCTCAACTAAAATATCAGCAGGGTTGGGAGAGCAATTAAAAGAAAATTAATTTTTCAGGTGTCTGAATAAAGAATTAACTATTTAGATAATTAAGGGAATGAAGGAAATGGTAAAAGGAGAGATTGAAAGAAAAAAACAGTTTTTTATTTTAGATGACTGCAGATGGTAGCTACTATTACTCAAGATTTTTTTTTTTAAATGAAAGCAAAATTTTAAAAATTAAAGTGTGTTTGGGGTAGTAACAAGTAAAATATGATCAATTTTGTGATAACATGTTCATGTAGGGGAATAAAGGGAAATAAATTGCTAAAATTTGCAAACTTACAAAAAATTCTTAGTAAATAGTTCAAGTTTGGAGAATATACATGCTACACTACAATCCTCAAAGGTCAGATTATTAACATGGCACAGCAAAGACATTGAATGTTGGTTGGTGAATACTACCAAGATTTTCCAGCATCAGACGTTATTAGAGAAGTTGAATTGAGTTTTAACTTCATATCGTGAACATGAGAAAGATGACAGGGGAGATCACATAGAGTTCACTCTATTTTCTGTTGTCTAATGTTTTAAGATTTCTTTTCTTAGAATATCTCCAGCCAGTTATGAGATGTCAGAAATGTCATCATTAAAGAAATACTACTTTTCTCAAATACTTTGTAAATATGCAGATCATATTGGGTCATTTCTAATTGGAAAGCATGACATCATTTTAGATGTTTTTCTCATTGGAGGAATGCATCACTTTGGTAATTCTAAGTGACAGATTCCTCATCTAAACATTTCCCTCCTAATAGAGTTAATGAGAAGATTTAAAGAGGTAAAACAGAGTCACAACTTACCTTCTGACATCTAATCTTAGGTATCATCTAGACAACTCCCCATACCTTTAATTATATATTGACATACATATTTCAATTTCATATATACAGGCTCATTTATTTAATGATTTATAAAATAGTTTCTCTCTAAAAAAATTTTCTAAAAACACTTGCAAATGCTTTTTTCCCGTGAGCCATTTAAATTATTAGTTTACTGATAATCATTTTAAAATTTATGTTACACTGACCTCAGCTGAAAAATAACGTAAATAATAGATGATAATTGAGTCTATTTTTGTTTCATTGTAAATACAATATTAAAATGTTCATTTAGCTTTCTGTACAGAAACTAATATTTATACATCATGCTAACATAGCCAAATCAGCAACAATTTGGATTATTAGGATTTTGGAGTCATATTAACAATTTATTTTTTGGCAATTGATCAAATTAACTACATTACATTTCAAAGAGCCAAAAATAACTGATTGATTCTTTTGATTAAGTAGTTTCCAACCAAAACTTATCATTCTGCTGAAGCAGGTGGACATAGGAAGGATGACTGACAAGAGCAGAACTGCATTATTTCCAATAATAACTATTTAGAATTCTTGAGCAAGGATTAATTAGGGGAATAGACAAAGAAAAATAATGTTTCTGAAATATATAGAATTTCAGTCTATTCAAAATGCAGACACATGCAGAGTATGACATACTAAAACATGCTGAAGTGCTATTCCTTGATGATTCACTAAACCAGTTGGTCATGAACACCAAGCATAGCACATTTCTCCAACCCATTTTTTAAGTGTAGGAATCTTACCAACCTTGCCACCTTTCCTGAATTTATATCCTTACCTATCCCATAGCACACTAAACCAACTTGTTCACGACAACTTCCCTCTTCGGCAAAGCAATAGAAGTCTTAGGCATTCATTTTGGCCTCTCTATTGCATTCATTCACTATGACCATTGTTTGCACTTCACCTAATGTCTCCATTTACAACTTTAAGCAATAACAACTACACTTTGACTTTTATCGAACCTTAAGGGACCAAGAGAATTCAGATAGTTCTACACCAATGAGACATTATCAATATTGAAGCAGTCCTTGCCTATTGTTAAAAATGGGAAAACAGGCCAAAAAGGGAGTCACTTATGTTAAGCCCCACATCATCAAACTGAGACTTACTTTAATTACAGCTTCAGCTCTCTCAGGAAAGGAATCCTAAACCAGTTAATCAGTAATCACCTAATCAATACTAGTTAGAAAATCTGCCTCATAGTCCCTTGCCATCCTCTAAAAGAAAGTAACTTTGCAATAACAACCTCCTATTTGCCTAGTATAGCTACCTTCTTCCCACTCCTTCTGCCTATAAAAGTCTTTCACTTTGTACAGCTCCTCAGAGCTCCTTTCTATCTGGTAGATTGGATGCTGCCTGAATCATGAATCACTGAATAAAACCAATAAGATCCTTAAAATTTACTCACTGAGTTTGTTTTCTAACTCTATCAACTTTGAATTATGTAGTAAGAGTCCAAAAGTCTGTGCTTGCAGGACAATAAAAATGTCTAATTTTCAATGTTAGGCTGCTGAGAAGGAATTAATCTTGAGGGTCTAAAATACATTTTCTTCATATGGCCACTTTAATAGTGTTGATAGACAATTTAACTGAACTAAACACCAAACATCTTGAATACCAAAAGATTACTTACAAGCAAAATATTGTCTTTGGTAAACTATATCTGTGAATGATTGCATTGATGCTGATATTAATCTTTAAATAACAGTCAACTATTTTAAATACTACTGAAATATGAAGCTCATTAATATAGTTATTAAACCTGGAAGCTCCAAACTGTATGGATTACTTGAAAGTATCACTCCTCAAAAAAGAAAACATTATATCTATCTCTCCTTAAATGATGTTGTACATATTTTTCCCTATGGCAAATGACACATGTTTTACAATCAATAATTATATTTCATTTTTCCAAACATGCATCATATTCAAAAAAACTTTTTTTTTTAATCCAGCCCTCCAGGGATTGTGCTGAGCACCCATTTGAAAACCAACCCTAGGACCCTGCTGACCAAGTGTAGTCTGCCCCAGAGCATCAGCATCACCTGGGAACTTTTCAGAATAACAGAGATTTCAGTCCCTGCTCCAGATCTATGGAATCAGAATCTCCATTAAAAAAAATAATAAATTTATTTATTTATTTTTTAAGTTTTAATTTAGATTATTTCCACATGTACTAGGATGGACATAAAAATCAACATCTCCATAAATTAAGAATTTAGGGAAAGACTTAGAATAAATGTTGGTAGTTTTTTGTGGTTTTTTTTTTTTTTTTCATTGGTTAATGCTATGGACATTGATATTAGTCTGGATATAATCTACTTCTGATATCCATACAAGTAATATCAAATAACAGATAAATGCTAATAAAAGACTAATTTTTATCTATTACTTTATAATTGTTTATTTTCTTCTGTAAATCTATTGTTTAGGGATTCAACCTTTCCTTAAATCTCTATTGATACTCATTTTTAACAATTATTTTACATATGCTATCTAAAGGAATATTGAAAATAATCTCTGAAGAAGGAATTGGAGGTATTACATAAAATCCTAGTTTTTATGAAGGTAACTTAATGGCTCTAGTATGAATAATAATAACAAAAATGGGCTATAATGGGATTAATCCAAATGTTCTATATGACAGACATTGTATTCAGTGATTTTGTAATATATGTTCCATTTTTTTACCTAACTTTGCTATTTATGAGCCATTGGGTCTTAATTAAATTTTCAAATATCTCTGAGTCTTGGTTTGATACTTAAAGTTAGATGAGTATAAAAAGACCTACATAATAGGTATTATTTTAAAAAAATACTAATAAAGTATGTAAGTCCCAATTATGTACTGAATATTTAGTAAATATTAAATCTCTCCTGTCATCTATTTGTATACACATACAGCCTCTCTGGTCATATTATAAGTCTAACATCCACATGGATTATTCCTATTCCACACACAAAACCTTCAGTAACTCTTAATTTTATTAATAGCTACAGTCTTATACTCAAAGTTCCACATAATCTTGTTATTCTTTAAGTAGAAGCAAATCTTATTTACAAGTTTAGAACATAGACAAAGTAATACAAATATTTTTAGGGATAACCATATCAGACCAGATCTTTCAAAAAACTCTTCACTAAATTTACACACCAAAATTTTAAATCCCAACGTCAAGGTGAATTTATTAGGTTAAGACAGTTTCTTTAAAACGTTTTAAGAAATATTTTTTTAAAAAAAGACCTAGCAGAGAAACTAAACAAAGATGAATCTCATATTTATTTATCATAATAAATCCAAAGTACTCTGGGTGCTATGAACTTAACAGTAGACAAAATACTTAAAATCCCAGTTTTTATGAAACTTATAGTCTGGTAAACTCAGGGTGACACACAAATAAATAAAATAAAATAATATATATTTCAGTCTGCATTGAGCTATGAATAAAATAAAGCAGATGGAAAGAAGTAGAATGTGATCAATTTGGTAAAGACATTTTTGATAAGGTAAAATTTGAACAGAGAGGAGATGGTTGGTTGAAAAAATACATGGAGAATAAAATCACCAAAATTGATGGTTAGTCACAGGAGGAGATAAAGGGGGAAAAAAGTGAGGAATAACTTCTAAGTCTTGGCTGTGTTAATAGATCCAGCACAGTGCTGCCAGCAGAAGAAGAAAACACAGAAGTAATAGGCCCTGAGAGGAAGAATCTTTATTCAATTTTGACTTTTTGAAGCTCCTGTGTGTGATCTAGCTTTGTAGAGCTAGCAAAAAGTTTGATTAATTAATCTGAGACAACTAAGAAAGGTTTAGGAGGACAAATAAATTTGGGGAAAAAGAGACATATAGTGAGTAGTTGAAACACTGAGAGTCAGTGAAATTATCCAAAGGTAACATATAGTAAAAGAAAAGCAGCATCCCAGAAATCAAATTTTAAGATGAATAAAGAGAGATCATTTAGATAGAGAGAGAGACAGGCAGAAAAAGAGAGACACTAGGAAACTTTCAAAAATGGAAAGAATAATGAAGGTTTTTCTCTATCAGGAAAGCTGAGGGATTAGAAAATTTCCAGGGAGATATTCCAAATTTGACTGTGAGCTTCTTAAGTGTAAGGGTTGTTGTCTTTACTTTTGTTCTGCCAGGTCTTAACATATAACCTGGTAAATAGTAAACTCTTAGTACAAAGTTGGTAGAATAAATGAGGAGAAAAGAGAGGACCACTGGATTCATTGACAAAGCAAGTTTGTTCAGTAGTCCTCCCTAACAAGGAAGCTAAGAAAATTATAAGTTTAGTTATGGTTTCTTGACTCCATCTACTTTACAACTTCCCTAATCCTCTAAATCTATTTTCAGATTTGCAAAACAGAGAAGGGAAATATTGGGGGGGAAAATGTGCAAAAAAAAAAAAAAGTTTAAAAAGATAAAATCTCATTCAAGTACTTAATCATATGCACAGTTAGAAATAAGTTGATTTAAAGAGAGTGAAATTTAAAATCAAAGAAGCCAATAAGCAGAAGATTTCAAATTCACCACCGTTAAAATAGATATCCATCATAACAAGCCTCACATTGAATTGTGAATGATGAAAATGATTTTCTGAGGCATAAAAAAAAATGGTTAGATTATGGCTTTACTATGCTGGACAAACTAAGAAATAAAGGTGGAAAATGGGACTGACTGCTGGACAAATAGATCATAAATCTAGTTCTATGAACACATTTCCAAATGACCTAGGCACAATTATTTATATTTTTGCATATAATCCTTTATAAAAGTATAAAAAAGAAAGAAGAACTACATAAACTTGATGGTGATTTTCAGTGCTAAATAAATGATTTTAAAATTGCAGCTATGGCTAATATGTCAGATATCATCTTTCTTTATCTTATTCCCTGCCATATACAGCAATACAGAAAAATGGAAGGGGAAGAGACGGTGTAAAATCTGAGATGGACAGAGATAGATATAAAGAGGGAGAGGCAAAGAAAAGAAGTAAAAAACAGCAAAGAAGATATAATGGAAAGAAGGATAAGAAAATATGATTTAAACGACTTGTAAAATGTCAGGGATTTAATTTGAACTGATAATTGGAAAATAGATATTAAGAATATACAAATTACTATATTGGCTCTACCCATCTTCTTAAATAAGATGAAATTGAAGCATAATGTATAGGTAGGTTTACATAAAGTTTTCTTGAATTTGTCTATATTTTCATACTAATAAATCTAGACATAGTCAATTTAATAAATTTAATACTCAGAATCAGATTTGAGATACCAAAAAATAAAAAAGACAAGAACAAAAACCTGCCTGTCAGGACACAGAATACCTAAAGTCATACAAAGCTCACAGACACCCCAAAACACACCATCTGACATAGCCCAGCTCATCAGAGGGAAAAGAATTAGCTCCACCCAAAAGAACGCAGGCACTAGTCTCTCCCATCAGGAAGCCTAAGCAAACCACTGAAACAACCCCACCACCAGGGGAAGAGAACAGAAGCAAGAGGAACTACGTCTCTGCAGCTTAGCGAAAGGAAACCTCAAATACTGTAAATTAGACAAAATGAGAAGACAGAGAACTAACTTGCAGGCAAAGGAGCAAGATAAAACCCCACAAGACCAAATAAAAGAAAAGGAAGTAGGCAAATTACCTGAAAAAGAATTTAGAGAAATGATTGGAAAGATGATCCAAAATCTCAGATACAGAAGAGAGAAAATACAAGAAATGTTTAACAAGGACATAGAAGAACTAAAAGCAAACAAAGAGTAATGAACAACACAATAACTGAAATTAAAAATACTCTAGAAGGAATCAATAGCAGAATAACTAGGGCAGAAGAACGTATAAGTGAGTTGGAAGATAGAATGGTGGAAAAAACTGCTGCAGAGCAGAATAAAGAGAAAGGAATGAAAGACAGTCTCAGAGACCTCTGGGACAACATTAAGAACACCATTTGAATTATAGGCATCCCAGAAGGAGAAAAACAGAAAGGGTCTGAGAAAACATTTGAAGAAATTATAGTGGAAAATTTCTCCAACATGGAAAAGGAGATAGTCAAACAAGTCCAGGAAATGCAGATAGTCCCATACAGGATAAACCAAAGGAGAAACATGCTGAGTCACATATTAATCAAACTAACACAAAGAAAAAAATTAAAAGCAGCAAGGGAAAAGCAATAAATGACATACAAGGGAATCCACATAAAGTTAACAGCTGATCTTTCAGCAGAAACTCTACAGGCCAGAAGGGAGTGGCAAGATATATTCAAAGTGATGAAAGGAAAGAACCCACAACGAAGATTATTCTATCCAGCAAGGATCTCATTCAGATTCGACAGAGAAATCAAAAGCTTTACAGACAAGGAAAAGTTAACAGAATTCAATACCACCAAACCAGCTTTACAACAAATGCTAAAGGAACTTTGCTAGGGAGGAAACACAAGAGAAGGAAAAGGTCTACAAAAACAAACCCAAAACAATTAAGAAAATGTTAATAGCAACATACATATCAGCAATTACCCTAAATGTATCTGGATTCAATGCTCCAACCAAAAGACATAGATTGGATGAATGGATACAAAAACAAGACCTGTATATATGCTGTCTACAAGAGACCATTTCAGACCTAGAGACACATACAGACTGAAAGTAAGGAGATGGAAAAAGAAATTCCATGCAAATGGAAATCAAAAGAAAGCTGGAGTAGCAATTCTCCTATCAGAAAAAACAGACTTTCAAATAAAGACTATAATAAGAGAGAAGGAAGGACACTACATAATGATCAAGGGATCAATCCAAGAAGAAGATATAGCAATTATAAATATTTATGCACCCAACATAGGAGCACCTCCATACATAAGGCAAATGGTAACAGCCATAAAAGGGGAAATCAACAGTAACACAATAATAGTAGGGGACTTTAACACCCCACATACACCAATGGACAGATCATCCAAACAGAAAATAAATAAGGAAACACAAGCTTTAAATGACACATTAGACCAGGTGGAATCTATTGATATTTATAGGATATTCCATCCAAAAACAACAGAATTCATTTTCTTCTCAAGTGCACATGGAACATTCTCTAGGATAGATCACATCTTCAGTTACAAATCAAGCCTTGATAAATTTAGGAAAATTGAAATCATATCAAACATCTTTTCCAAACAAAATACTATGAGACTAGATATCAATTACAGGAAAATAAAGTGTAAAAAAACCTAACACATGGAGGTTAAACAATACACTACTAAACAAGCAAGAGATCACTGAAGAAATCAAAGAGGAAATAAAAACATAATTAGAAACAAATTACAATGAAAACAGGATGACCCAAAGCCTATAGGATGCAGCAAAAGCAGTACTAAGAGAGAAGTTTACAGCAATACAATCTTACATAGAGAAACAAGAAAAACCTCAAACAACCTAATATTACACATGAAGCAATTAGAGAAAGAAAAACAAAACACCCCCTCAGTTAGCAGAAAGAAAGAAATCACGAAGATCAGATCAGAAATAAATGAAAAAGAAAAGAAGGAAACAATAGCAAAAAACAATATAACTGAAAGCTGATTCTTGAGAAGATAAACAAAATTGGTAAACCATTAACGAGACTCACCAGGAAAAAAAAAAAAAAAGACTCAAATCAACAGAATTAGAAATGAAAAAGGAGAAGTAAAAACTGACACCACAGAAATACAAAGGTTCATAAGAGACTACTACAAGCAACTATATGCCAATAAAATGGACAACCTGGAAGAACTGGACAATTTCTTGGAACTAGGAAGAAATAGAAAATATAAACAGACCAATCACAAGAACTGACCTTGAAGCTGTGATTAAAAATCTTCCAACAAACAAAAGCCAAGGACCAGATGGATTCACAGGAGAATTCTATCAAACATTTAGAGAAGAGCTAACACCTATCTTTTTCAAACTCTTCCAAAATAGAGCAGAGGGAGGAACCCTCCCAAACTCATTCTATGAGTCCACCATCACCGTGATACCAAAACCAGACAAAGATATCACAAAAAAAGAAAACTACAGGCCAATATCACTGATGAACATAGATGCAAAAATCCTCAACAAAATACTAGCAAACAGAATCCAACAGCATATTAAAAGGATCATGCAGCATGATCAAGTGTGGTTTATCCCAGGAACGCAAGGATTCTTCAATATACACAAATCAATCAATGTGATACACCATATTAACAAATTGAAGGATAAAAACCATATGATCATCTCAATAGATGCAGAAAAAGCTTTTGATAAAATTCAACACCCATTTATGATAAAAACTCTTCAGAAAGTGGTCATAGAGGGAAGCTACCTCAACATAAATAAAGCCATATATGACACACCTGCAGCCAATATCATTCTGAATGGTGAAAAACTGAAAGCATTTCCTCTAAGATGAGGAACAAGACAAGGGTGCTTGCTCTCACCACTATACTTCAACATAGTTTTGGAAGTTTTAGCCACGACAATCAGAGAAAAAAAAGAAATAAAAGGAATCCAAATTGGAAAAGAAGAAGTAAAACTATCACTCTGCAGATGACATGATACTGAACATGGAAAATCCTAAAGGTACAACCAGAAACCTACTAGAGCTAATCAATGAATTTGGTAAAGTAGCAGAATACAAAATTTATGCACAGAAATCTCTCACATTCCTATATGCTAACAACAAAAAATCAGAAAGAGTAATTAAGGAAACATTCACAATTACCACTGCAATAAAAAGAATAAAATACCTAGGAATAAACGTACCTAAGGAGGCAAATGACCTGTATGCAGAAAACCATAAGAAATCAAAGACAATACAAAAAGATGGAGAGCTATACCATGTTTCTGGATTGGAAGAATCAACATTGTGAAAATGACTATACTATCCAAAGCAATCTACAGATTCAATGCAATCCCTATCATATTACCAATGGCATTTTTCACAGAAATAGAACAAGAAACTTTACAATTTATATAGAAACACGAAAGACTCTGAATAGCAAAAGCAATTTTGAGGAAAAAATTTGGAGCTCGTGGTGTCAGGCCCTCCGATTTCAGACTATACTACAAAGCTACAGTAATCAAGACAGTATAGTACTGACACAAAAGAAGAAATATAGATCAATAGAACAAGATAGAAAGCCCAGAGAAAAACCCACACACCTATGGTCACCTAACCTATGACAAAGGAGGCAAGAATATACAATGGAGAAGCAACAGCCTTTTCAATAAGTGGTGCTGGGAGAATTGTACAGCTACATGTAAAAGAATGATATTAGAACACTTCCTAACACCATACACAAAAATAAACTCAAAATGGATTAAAGACCTAAATGTAAGGCCAGACACTATAAAACTCTTAGAGGAATACATAGGAAGAACACTCTGACATAAATCACAGAAAGATCCTTTTTGACATATCTCATAGAGAAATGGAAATAAAAACACAAATAAACAAATAGGACCTAATGAAACTTAAAATCTTTTGCACAGTAAAGGAAACCATAAACAACACGAAAAGACAACCCTCAGCATGGGAGAAAATATTTGCAAATGAAGCAACTAAAAAAGGATTAATCTCCTTTATATACAAGCAGCTCATGTAGCTCAATATCAAAAAAAACAAACAACAGAATCTAAAATGGATGGAAGATCTAAATTGACGTTTCTCCAAAGAAGATATACAGATTGCCAACAAACACATGGAAAGATGCTCAGCATCACTAATCATTAGAGAAATGAAAATCAAATCCACAATGAGGTATCACTTCACAACTTCACATCCTCAAAAAATCTAGAAACAATAAATGTTGGAGAGGGTGTAGAGAAAAGGGAACACTCTTGCACTGTTGGTGGGAATGTAAATTGATACAACCACTCTGGAGAACAGTATGGAAGTTCCGTAAAAATCTAAAATAGAACTACCATATGACCCAGCAATCCCACTACTGGTCATATATCCTGAGAAAGCCATAATTCAAAGAGAGTCATGTATAAAAATGTTCATTGCAGTATTATTTACAATAACCAGGACTTGGAAGCAACCTAAATGTCCATCAACCGATGAATGGATAAAGAAGATGTGGCTCATATATACAGTAGAATATATTGTCTATAAGGAATGTGAAATTTTAAGGTTGTAGGTGCCTAAAACCTCAGGATTATTCTTTCATAGGATGGGAGGGGTAATTTAGCATTTAAGGATCTGGATTATTATAATTAAAAGATACAATTAAACCCTGAGTTTATGATACCAGTCTTGGTCCTAATTAACACTTGCTATGCCACAGGGCCAGAATTGAGTTGCACAACAGTTTTAAGCTATTAGTTTCAGCAGCTACTAGTTGGGCTTTTAGACCTACTTGGGATCTTCATGAAACAGGTCTAGCCATCCACAGATGAAGTGCTTTGCTTTATATAGTCTACTTTTTCAATATTTAAAAAATACCCTTGGGCTCCCTGGTGGAGCAGTGGTTGAGAGTCCGCCTGCCGATGCAGGGGACACCAGTTTGTGCCCCGGTCCAGGAAGATCCCACATGCCGTGGAGCGGCTGGGCCCGTGAGCCATGGTCATTGAGCCTGCACGTCCGGAGCCTGTTCTCCGCAATGGGAGAGGCCACAACAGTGAGAGGCCCGCGTACCGCAAAAAAAAACAAACAAAAAATACCCTTGTTTCTGGAATATTGTACTTTAATAACACTCCATTGTGCATTTTATTCCCACCTCTCGAGATTTCCCTAATTTAATAAAATGTTGCTAAATGTGTAGCATCTCCATTTTTTTCAGACAGTTCTTCTACCTGAAGGTGTTTTAACCCAGTAACAATTTTAACTGTCTCGAGATACAGGATAACGTTTATGTAAATAACATAAGTGCAAAGCATCTGCAGCATGCAAAACAAGATATTAGACACTAGGATATGATGAGTTATAAATAATTTTCTATACATGCTACACCCTGAAAACACAATAAGAATAAGTATACTAAGAATCTAACAAAACCTTTTACATTTTTCTTATATTCTCATAAATATAAAATCAAAATAAATTTTTACTCTCTTTATAAATTTAGCTAGAACTTTGTTCTTATGGTACATTTTATTTACTTCCCCTCATGTTACATTAGAAGTACTACACTGAATAGCCACCAGATCATAAACTGAATATCCACCAGATGTCAGTGTATGGGTACAAATGTTTTACTTTGAAACAAGTGCTAGTAAAAAATGTTGAGAAATCTTTTATTAAAAGGTACTCATAAGAAATACAAAGTATATGCCTTTTCTTTGAAATATTAAAATTCTTTAATCATCTACACTCTATTCATAGATGATTGAAGGCTATATTTGAAGCTTTCACTCTGGCCGAATATAATACTTTACTTTGTCACATGTGAAATGTTTTTCTGGTACTTTGTGAAAGTATTTACTTAAAAAACATGTTATTACTCAGTTGAAATTATTATTCAACTGCTTCTTCAATTATTCAGTTAAAATTCTTTATATAAATGAATGTAAAATTTTCAGTTAATAAAATTATATACCTGGAAAATTAGAGAATAATTTGAAAATCCAGTCAATAAGATTATCTCTAAGATGACCAACTACAAAATTATGGAACAATAGTGCATTAGTTTTCCCATATACTGCGGAAAAACAAGTTGCAAGGAAGACAATATTTCATTATAAATAGAAATAAAAGCTATGCAAGAGAAAAAAGAGAAGAGTATGTACCTATCTCATAAATAACTGAAAATTTTATTAGAAAATATTAAATGGCACTAAAAAATAATTCTAAGAAAAAAATTCAGTGAAAAAAAGTGTTCTCCCAGGATTATTCTGTGTCTTTAGTGACATATCAATTAAGATACCAATTAGATATTATGAGGCTTATTCACAATTTCACTAAAATTATGTAAAATTCTAATTTAATAAAGGTTTGACCCTACAGTTATAAGAATTTCTTATAAGGCTACAATTATTTTTAGCTAATATTGAGGAAATATAGAGGAAAAGAAAAAGCCCCTGAACGGAAATATGTAGAATCCATAAATTCACCCAAAATGAAAAGCCTGGCTTAGTATATGATAAAAAGTGGTATCAAATCAGTGAAGAAAATATTTATTGTTCAATAAATATTTTTAAGATAATTGGCCTGCCATAAACATACATAAATAAACAAAACTAAGTTTCATAGGAGTAAATATAAATATATCGACCTGAAGTTATGTCTTGGAATTATTTTCAGGAAAATTACTGTAGTGCTGATTTTCTAGAGGCATACTGCTTTTGTCATTTTCCATTTTTATTCATATTGCTGTTTTATAAGCTTAAAATTGAAATAATGAAAAAACATTATGTAGTCCTGTCTAGTGAAAACAGGAGTTATCAAAACAAAGAAGGGATAAATACAATTTTAAGATTATAAATTATAACTTAATGATTTTATGTATTAATAACATGCAACAGAATATAATATCGTGAACAAAGAAATTAACAAGATGAAATAATGTGAAGGGATCAAGGAAATAAAGGCCATAATCATGGTGAAGTGAGAGTAGGTAATTGTATGAGGTGATAGCTTGTCATCATTATAGGAAAGAAAAATCGAATGATCCTTTCTGAATTTGGGTAGTCACGGTGCGTCTTCAGACTCCATTCCAAAAGCAGTAAGATTTTAGGGTACATTCTAATCAAAACTTTTACTTCTCAAACTGCAGTAACACCTTAATTTACCTTTTGTGATTTAGTCAGTTTTTCATGCAAACTGAGTTCCCACTTTGTATCAAGAACTGTGCCAGAAACTCAGCAAATATTTGTACACAAAATAGACATTTCTGCCTTGAGATTGATGGTATTTACAGATGATGTATTCAGATTGAGGAAATGGAACAGAGAGCCAATAAGTAAAGCTTTACCATCAGAACTTCAGTTTTTTCAAACCTAAGTATTTACCATATTTAATGGAAATATTTTATTAAATATTTTCCATAGTCTTCAATCTCCTGATGACAACACTGTAGTGTGAAATGTGCAATGCACATATGATATAACCTAGATATTTCCTCTGTGGTTTTTTACTACCACTTTCTTTCCACTCACACCCTATCTTTATCTATTAATCTCTTCTTTATCCTCCATGCCGGGAAGAACATGCTTTCTTTTTGCTAAAGCAGACATTTTTACATGTGTTATAAACTCTAACTTCTCTCAACACTCTGGAAAACTTCAATCTATTCAACCCTACTCCATTCATTTTCTGTATCTCTTGTCACAAGATATATCTTCTCAGGGGAGAAAAATATACTAAATTTTCTAATCTAAACACCCACAAACATGCACATATATATCACTATCCAAGATATGCTTTGGGATTATTATGTTTTCCTTCTTAATTTTATAATAACTCCATAATTGTTATTTTGTCATTCACTATTCATTTCGTAGTCTCTTTTTCCATTGTTTATGATACACATTTTGCAGAAACATATGTCTATTGAATATCATGATTTTTATGTGTGTATATATATTCTATTTTTGCTGATTGAGCAGATGTTTCCATATTCATGCAGAAAATTTATTACCTAAAAAAACAGGATAGAAATGTCATCCAGATCTCAATTAAGCAGAGAAAATCCTTTTTAAAAAAGTTAAGGTAAGATTGAATTTATCTTAATGTGCAGTTATTATTCAACCATGCCTATATTTAACAAAGGTTTTATGTGGCAAATTTTCTCTACTGTAAAATTATTGTTTATTCATTTAAAATTAATAAAGATTTGTTTGAGGGGAGATATTTTGAGACTGCAAATATCCTGTTGTTCCTTATATTTGCCCACTCATTTTAGAATCTATTAGTGGAACTTGCCTGTGGTAAGTGTTCTAATGGTGCTAATGGTGACTTTTTATTCATTCATTCTTTTCATATTTATTAATCAGAATTACCTTGTAAGAAAGAGGCATCCCTTCTCCCACATTTACTTTTCTACTGAGTTATTTATTAATATCAGTATGGAATCATATTTATTTTATTAGTTAATTATAATTTAATACTATTATTATTTACTTGGTTGCTCAAATTTTTCCTGCTTTGGCTTTGGGGAACACTTTTAATCTGTCTCCTGTGCCCTTTCAATATGAACCAACTTTCAAAATATTTTGGCACTTTTTTGTCATCACAAGATGCTCTGGGCTTCTCTTGCATATTCCCTACCTCTGCCAGGAATCATCCACTTCTCCAAGGAGTTCTCGTTCACTTTTTTGGACAATGATATTAGAAATCACTATCTGGATGCTAGATGTGCTCATTGCTACTGGGGTGACACTGCACTTAGGCCCTTTCAGTGGGTAGATCTGAGAAATTTATATGTATATATACTAACCTCATGTATACACATCTATATTTATTTTTGTATCTAATGTGTATTAAAACTGCAACAGTATATTAAAACATGAGTTCACACTGATACCTACAGACTTCAATCCACACCACAGAGCTCTTTCCATACTATCTGTCCACTCACCCATGCCAGTCCCCTCATTTCTTATTTGTAAATTGTTTCTCCAATAATGAAAAACCTGGATCCCATTACCTACAATATATTTACTCATTTGTTCAACCTTCTATACTTACTGATTTTTACAGAAGTAATCAGACAACAAAAAAGGACCTTTCATGAAGGAGATTTGCACCAACAGCAGATGTCATTCTTTCCAGTGAGGGGGGGAACGTAATTTAAATTATTCAATATTATTTAGAAAATCTCCTGGGTGAGACAAATATTAATTGTACAACTCTAAGTGAAACTACTTTTGGAGGGAACGATTTAGGTCCTTTTTAGAAATTATTTTTGTAGCATTTCAATGTCATAAATAGTTTAGGTTTTTATTAGAAAGAGCCAGAAATGAAGTCTTATGTGACTGAAGTTGGAGAGGGATCATTTGTTTTGTTGTTTCACTAGTTGGTTAAATTTTTAAATTGTTATAAGACCAAAAAAATCCACACATATTGTAGAGAGATTAAAAGCAAATTTTCTGCTACAGATTAGGAGAAAAAGAATAGCTAAGAGCAGAGTGTGATCAAACTTTGCCTCTGGACTGTAGACTCTTCCAATGAAACATAACCTAATTAGGTCTAAGTGAAATAAACCTTCTAGTCTCTCTTATGTCTTCTCAGTATTTCCTATAGTTATTTTTCTTAATCTCTCAGTAAAATTAAACTTGATTGGCAATTTTGTAGGTAGCCTACATTTTCTGTTAGGCTATCTTGGTGATGGACCTCCTCACTTGAAGAGTAAGGTCTTCAAATTGATGGAGGCATACATTTAATTTCATTCTATGTTTTGATTTTCAGCTATCTTTAAAAAATATGATTATATATAGATATATACATATCAGTATCAATGTCAGAATGGAATGAACAACATAGAGTGCACAGTACAAAAGCAACCACACAGTAACTGTTTAATCAGTAATTTTAAAATGGTTATAATAGTATTTTATAATACATAGTAATATATATTTATTTATATACATTAAGCAGTGTGTGAAACAACTTTATTTCTTTTAAAAAGTGCTTATTTATATAGGCATTTTCATGTATTTTGCATCAAGAAAATTCTCTATTTATATTTTTAGATATTGCTTTTCTATCAGTTTTCTGTGTTCCCTCGCCTGCACTACCCACTCACATGTCTACACGTACACACATGCTCTGGTATAAGAATTATTCATTAGTTTAATCTATATCTTCTTTTTTCTATATTTATCATAATCTCCATCATAATCTTAATCTTTTTGTCATGTTTTCCTGAAACTGCAGAAGAACGGTTTACATTGTTCTTTAAGTCTCTGATACAATAGTCCACATTGTCAAATCTGTTCTTTACAATTCAAATGAGAATGTTCACTCTTTTATTGCATTTTCATTCTTTTTACTCCATTTTTTGGACTATTTTAACATTTGTCCTTATCTATAATCAATTTTCTCCTTAAAATTTGCTGTTCACTTCAATTTTTGCATAAAAATATTACCTTATTTTATCCTATAAGGAGTGCACAAAAACATTACCTCTATATATGTGCATATATACGATTATGTATCAATGCATGCATACTTGTATATATAGATACACACACACATACACACATACACTTATGTATATAGTGCTAAGAGAAAGTCATAAGTATTAAAGAACAGTATTATGACCTTGGTATTAGTAGTGCAGCTCTGCTAATCCAAAAAGGGAAACTTGTAATTACAATTTTGCACTCTGATACTATGAAATGATGTGGTACTTAAGTGACTACAATCCCCGGTACCCAGCTATGTCCTGTCTGCAGTCTTGCCTAGACTTCATTGATTATAAATCTGTGTTTATGAGGATGCAGAATGCCTTGCATACTGTATTCTATTTCCTGCACAACTGCTTTCTGAGATCAATGTTTGCCACTTCAACATAAGGGATACTTTGAACTTAAGGCACTCGAAAAATAGCAGATGCAAGAACATTCTCATCTCCCCTTTCTTCCTAAGGAGAGGAGAAGAAATTCCATAAGAAAGCTGTCCTCCTTATACCAGAAAGAAAGTAACATTTTAATCAAGGATGATTTGAGGCCAGGAGAATTCTGTACAAGCAGAACTTGTTAAAATAGTACTTACCTTCCTTTATTCTTCTCATTTTACTAGCTACTCTAGGTTTTGCCACTTCTTTGCGTTTTTATTTACTTATGAGGGCTCCTATGTCATGTAAAACTTCAGTTTGTTTGCTTTTCTCATGTTAATCCGTCTTTTGTTATGGAGACCTGAAAGGAGTAGAGGAAAAAATTTTCCTCCTCTATTCTTCAAATAGATGGAGAAAGATGCTTATTGTTTGAGAGACACACTATTCTGGTGTTGCAGTGGGCTAAACAATGACACCCTAAAGATATTCATGTCTTAATCCAGAGAAACATTTTCCATGTTAAAGAAATATGTTGGGCTTCCCTGATGGCGCAGTGGTTGAGAGTCCACCTGCCGATGCAGGGGACACCAGTTCATGCCCCAGTCCGGGAAGATCCCACATGCCGCGGAGCGGCTGGGCCCGTGAGCCATGGCCGCTGAGCCTGCGCGTCCAGAGCCTGTGCTCCACAACAGGAGAGGCCACAGCAGTGAGAGGCCCGCCTACCAAAAAAAAAAAAAATGAAAGAAAGAAATATGTTTCTTTAACATGGAAAAAGGGATTTTGCTGATGTGATTAATAATTAAGTGTCATAAAATGGAGGGATTATCCTGGATTATATAAGTGGACCCAGTGTAATCCAGGTCCTTATAAAGAAAAGAGGAAGACAGGAGAGTTAATCAAAGAAGAAAATATTACCATGAAAGCAGAGTTCTAAGTCATGTGTGAACACAAGCCAGGGAATGCCGGCACAGTCTGTAAACTAGGAAAAGCAAAGAAATGGACTATTCTGATGAGCTTCTAGAAGGAACACAGCCCTGCCTACCCATTATAGACTTCTGAGGTATAGAACTATAAGATAAAAGTTTGATGTTGTTTTAAGATACTAAATTGGTTTCTAAAATGTTCCAGTAATAATAAGAAATTAATACAGGTGTCTTGAAACACACCCTTCATAAAGAAGTTAAGAAGACTTGTTTCCTGTCTAGCCTGGTCTTACACTTCTAAAATATTACATTTCCCAAAACATTGGGAAAGATATACAATATCTCGAGTAAATTTTTAGGTGTGGAAGATCACCATACTGCTTCTAAGCATGATTAATTCATTTATTCTGTTTTGAAAGAGCTCCATTAGCCTGATAGTTAATGAAAATTGTTCTGAGAGTTTAGCAGCAATTTAATCGTCAATACTTCAAAGTTGTTTTCCTTTGTTTTCTTTAGTAAAAGTTTCATCTTGGTCTTTATAGTACTAATTTGTTTTTCTCTGTATGTTTCTAAAGACATCAAGTTTTTCTAGTTTTATGATATTTTAAATCAAAGATATAGAAATTATTTATCTCATCACTCAGGTGCCAGTTCATTCATTAAATAGCAATTCAATTAAAACAATCATTGTATCTGTCCTCAGAGAGTTTACAGTCTCACTAGGAAGATGGTCATTAAACAAGTATCTATAATCAATAAATTATTTCAAAAGCAGAAAATACTTTGCGATTGTATGATAGAGAGAAATTACCCAGTCTAGAAGGGTTCAGAGGAGATATTCTTAAGGAACTGAGATGGCTGTGATCTACTACATGAAATTAGAGGCAAAATATTACATCAATAAGAAGAAAAGTATCTGAAAGTGAGAGATTAACATCTAGGAGCAATGGGAAGTTACTGAAAGTTCTGAAGCAGTTAAGTAGCATAATCAGTCTTCATCTTTGAAGAGATATTGTGGTTGCAATTTGAAAAACTAATGAATCAGAGTGCTCTCTTAATGTGTTGCTTTAGTAAACAGGAAATATTTAACACAATTCAACTACTCTGTGCTTTAGGATTGTTAGAATTGATGCAACATTTGTGGTTTTCTTTACTATAACTTTGTTAGATTTTCAAAGTAAATGTGTCTTTTCAGACTGTTCACTTATCACTACTGATGTATTTCACAGAACCAGCCCTTCTTTGCAATTGTTAACTTTTATCCAGAGGTTCACCCTGTGATGCAAATGGGAGCTAGAAAATCAAACTTTTCCAGTCAGCTCTATAAATATTTCAGAAGCTGCTAGATGAAAAGGAAACACTGCTGTATAAAAAGGATATGGGTTTTATGAGAACTTTTCCCTTTCTGCTCAAAGATTATATTATTGTTCTTTGTATTCTGTTTAATTTTCAGTTGAAGTTTTGGAATATTCCATTACATATGAAATATTTCAAGTTGAGTATTGTTTAAATATACATGTTTGTATTTGAAATCATATGTTTTCCCCCACCTACCTTGAAAGTATAAATGGCTTGCTGTTTTATCCTGACATTGTTAGTGTATAGATAATAATGAAATGATCATATTTTATATATTTAGTTTATTCCCAAGAAAATGGCATGTCAGCTTTTGGGGCTGGCTAGATATGCTAAACATTTAGAGTTTCATTATAGAATGCTAAATTCCCCCTGCAATGGTGATATTATAGACTAATACCAAGAAAACATTTTCCCAATAAGTGGGCAACACTTATAGCTAGAATGCATGAAATCTGAAATTGTTTTGAAAATACAGAGTATCTGATTTAAAAGGGTACAAAATTACGAGATTTTTCTCTCAGCCATAATGAAATTCACTACAGTTTGTGCATTCCTAAGAAAAAGTGAATAGATAAATTTTCATTTTCTGTTACTATGTAACATTTTAAATATTTTAAATTTGAAGTACAAATAAAGCCACTTTTCTATCTTATGCTGTTTTTCCTTCTGATATTAAAGAAATGTGAATTTCTTGGCAATATTTCCAGTTGTTCATTCTTTAAAAATATCTGTGAGGTAAAACATTTTTGTCTTTCAGAAATATGGCCTTCAGGTTTTTGATTATTTAAAGTTTCTAGAGTCTTTGATTCCTACAATCTCCTTCCAAGAAAATCTTTTTTCCACATCAGTCTGCTCAGGAAAATCATTTTCTTTGTGACTTTATTCAAGTTATATTGCATTTATTTATTTTATTTTTTATTTTTATTTATTTTTTTTAGTGGTACGCGGGCCTCTCACTGTTGTGGCCTCTCCCGTTGCGGAGCACAGGCTCCGGACGCGCAGGCTCAGCAGCCATGGCTCACGGACCCAGCCGCTCCGCGGCATGTGGGATCTTCCCAGACTGGGGCTCGAACCCATGTCCCCTGTATCGGCAGGCGGACTCTGAACCACTGCGCCACCAGGGAAGCCCTATTGCACTTAACTTTAAAAGCCATTCCTGACACAATATTCTGAAATAGAAATTGTTCCTATCACTTTTTCTACCTCTAGTATATACTATACAGATTTATACCATAGCCTGTATAAAACTTTATCACATTTTTCTTCATGTCCTCCTCCCTCTATTTCTCAGTAAGCTTCTTTAAAACCATGTTTATATCTTTAATTGTCTTTGTAGCCCTCAAACATGTGAGGCATCTTTAAGTCCTTAAATAATATTTAGAGATTGAGTCACAGCTCACACTGAGAGTAAATCAAGCTGATCTCAATCTGGATTGGGCAAATCTTCTGTGCACATAAAATATTATAAAGGTATAGTTGGTGAGCATAAGAACAACATGTACCATGTTTCACAGAACAAAATAAGCATTGTTCTATATTTATAACTTTTATATTTTTATCCAGTAATATACAATAAACCAATATATGTTAAAAATAACAATTTAGGGAGTATCATTGTCAACCTTCTCCCACATATCTGCCCATAATTACATAAGAGTTTGTGTGTGCTTGTGTATAATTTTGCTATGAACATCTTCACATAATATAGGGAGTGTACATGCTTAAGTTTATAAAATAATGGTAATTTTTTTCAAAATGGTTCTGACAACTTACACTATCACCTATAAAATATAAGATTTTTGCTCCACATCTTTAACCATCCAATCCAAGGCAGAGTGCAATCCTTTGTAGAACTGGTTGGAAAATTGCTCATCTCATTCAATGGGTCCAAAGGTCTAGGGTGGTGATGAAGGAAGTACTAAAAAGGCCATTTTGCTCTCAGACACAAGTGCAGTCTCCTATAATAACATAACACAACACAACACACCATAGCATATTATGTATATTTTGATCTCTGTCTCATTCCATACTTCCTAATTGTTTCAAAATTTGGATTACAGGAGCATATGCAAAATTATTACCTAACACTCTAACGTATGTGGCCTGGGCAAGGAAACCTTGAGAAATTGGCAAAAGTAGTGACATTTTGGGGACCAATGTACCCCCTGGTGAGAACTACCTTCCTGATGCAGCTATCTCGGCAGGTGTGTGCAGGCAGGTGAATGTTTGTAACAGGTACATGTTTGAGAAATGCAAGCTGCACAGGTTGAGTGAATAGACTGTGCAGATCACTGTGTCCAGTGAACCTTAGCACTTGGTCACAGTTGGCTGTGCAGGTATGGGGGATGGACAAGGCGGCATTTTCATGATTAGAAAGAGTCTCTAATGTAAGACAAGGCTCACCGCAAAAGTGACAGAGTTAGGATGTATGAGAATTTTAGTTGTTGGTAGGTTGAATAATTTTAACTTATTTCATTTTCTTTCTCAGTCAGGACTCCAATCTTGGGTTAAAATCACAAAGGTGCTAAATTTGGTACAGGCAACAATTTATTCTTTTTTTAAAAATTTAATTTAAACTTTTTATAGAACAGGTTCTTATTAGTTATCTATTTTATACATATTAGTGTATATATGTCAATCCCAATCTCCCAATTCATCCCACACACCACCCCCACTTTCCCCCCTTGGTGTCCATATGTTTGTTCTCTACATTTGTGTCTTTGTTTCTGCCTGGCAAACCGGTTCATCTGTACAATTTTTCTAGATTCCACATATATACATTAATTTATGATATTTGTTTTTCTCTTTATGAATTGCTTCACTTTGTATGACAGTCTCTATGTTTATCCATGTCTCTACAAATGACCTAGTTTTTTTCCTTTCTATGGCTGAGTAATATTCCATTTTATATATGTACCACATCTTCTTTATCCTTTTGTCTATCAATGGGCATTTAGGTTGCTTACATGACCTGGCTATTGTAAATAGTGTTGCAATTAACATTGGGGTGCATGTGTTTCTTTGAATTATGGTTTTCTCTGGGTATATGCCCAGTACTGGGATTTCTGGGTCATATGGTAATTCTATTTTTAGTTTTTTAAGGAATGTCCATACTGTTCTCCATAGTGGCTGTATCAATTTATATTCCCACCAACAGTGCAAGAGGGTTCCCTTTTCTCCACACCCTCTCCAGCATTTGTTGTTTGTAGATTTTCTGAGGATGTTCATTCTAACCAGTGTGAGGTGATACTTCATTGTAATTTTGATTTGCATTTCTCTAATGGTGATGTTGAGCATCCTTTCATGAGTTTGTGGGCAATCTGTATGTCTTCTTTGGAGAAATGTCTATTTAGATCTTCTGCCCATTTTTTGATTGGGTTGTGTGTTTTTTTTTTCTTTAATATTAAGCTGCATGAGCTGTTTATATATTTTGGAGATTAATCCTTTGTCCATTGATTCATTTGCAAATGTTTTCTCTCATTCTGAGGGTTGTCTTTTCATTTTGTTTATAGTTTCCTTTGCTGTGCAAAAGCTTTTAAGTTTCATTAGGTCCTATTTGTTTATTTTTTGTTTTTATTGCCATTACTCTAGGAGGTGAGTCAAAAAAGGTCTTTCTGTGATTTATGTCAGTGTTCTTCCTATGTTTTCCTATCAGAGTTTTATAGTGCCCGGTCTTACATTTAGGTCTTTAATCCATTTTGAGTTTATTTTTGTGTATAGTGTTAGGGAGTGTTCTAATTTCATTCTTTTACATGTAGCTGTCCAGTTTTCCCAGCACCATTTATTGAAGAGACTATCTTTTCTCCATTATATATCCTTGCCTCCTTTGTCATATATTCTTATGTCATGATTTGACCTTTAACTTATTAGTGCCAGACATGGGTAAGCAACACTAGACCACTTCCTTCAAATTCTATTTCTTTTCATTGTATTTTAAATGATTTTCTATGGAGAAGTTCATTATGAAATACATGGACCACAAAAAGAACACATGTATCATACATGTAAGTTATTACACATGATGATAAAATGAACACCTTTAAAGCCAGTGCATACTTAAGTGCAAGACATTTCCAAATAAAAAATTTACATATGTGCACTGCCTTAGTCTCATCTCTCTGCTTAAATTTTACATGAGTTATTTCCTTTTTTTATTTCAATATTTCATAGAGTGAGTAGCCATGTACATATGTATGCATATCTGATTAATACATCAAGCATTTTCCTTGTTTTAGAGTCATAAGTAATAGCATCACACTGAAAGTACCATTCTGTGACTCGTTTTCTATTAAATTTTGTTTCTAAAATTAATCCATGTCATCAAGTCCAACTAATTTATTTTCAATTTTTATAGTGTCCCAATTTATGAATATATCACAATTTATTCATGTACTCTTCTATTGATGGACAACATTTCCAGATTTTTTACTATTATGAATAATTTTGCTAACAACCATTCTTGAATATATCTCATGTCTATGTATGGGACTTTATGTAGGTGTTATAGCTAAGAATTTAAATTGCTTGATTGAAAGTTGAGTGTGTTGAAATTTATAAGATGTCAAATTATTTTTCAAAGTGTTTGTAATAAATTGCGCTCCAGAAACATCTAAGAGGATTTCTTCTTCCATAATCTCACTAATTTATATTTTCAAACTTCTTAAATTTGCTACTCTCATTATATGTAAAATCTAACATTACTGCAGTTTTAATCTGTATTTTATTACTTACTAAGGAAATTGAGAATCTCTTTTATTAATACTTTAAATTCAGGACTGGGTTTCATAGTGTCTGAAATATTTATACTATTTTAACAAAATTTTGCTTATTTTCATATGGAGGTTTACTTCCCATTCAGTAGGTTGTCTTTTTGTTTTATCAATGGTTTATTTGCTGTGCAAAAGCTTTTAATTTTAATTAGGTTCCATTTGTTTATTTTTGCTTTTATTTCCTTTACTTTAGGAGATGGATCCAAAAAAATTATATATTGCTATGATTTATGTCAAAGAGTATTCTGCCTAGGTTTTTCTCTATGAGTTTTATTGTATCTGGTCTTACATTTAGGTTTTTAATCCATTTTGAGTTTCTTTCTCTGTATGGTGTTAGAGACATATATAAACAGCTCATATAACTCAGCATCAAAAAAACAAACAACCCAATTAAAAATGGGGAAGAAGAACTGAATAGACATTTTTCCAAACAGGAAATGCAGATGGCTGACAGACACATGCAAAGATATGCAACGTCACTAAACATCAGGGAAATGTAAATCAAAACCACAATGACATATCACCTCACACCTGTCAGATAGTCATCAAAAAGAACACAAACAACACATGTTGGCAAGGATGTGGAGAAAAGAGAACCCCCATACACTGTTGGTGGGAGTGTAAGTTGGTGCAACCACTGTGGAAAAGAGTATGGAGGTTTCCCAAAATCCTAAAAATAGAACTACCATATGAGCCAGCAATTCCACTCCTGAGTATATATCTGAAAAAAAATCCCACTAATTTGAAAAGATATATGCACCTCAATGTTCATAGCAGCATTATTTACAATTGCCAAGATATGGAAGTAATGTAAGTGTCCATCAAAAGATGAATAGGTAGAGAATATGTGGTATATATGTATAATGGAATACTACTCTGTCATGAAAAAAATGTTGCCATTTTCAACAACATGGACTGAAATGGATGTCACTATGTTAAGTGAAATAAATCAAACAGAGAAAGACAAATACTGTATAATATCATGTATGTGTGGAATCTAAAAATACAACAAACTAGTGAATATAACAAAAAAGAAGCAGACACACAGATATAGAAAACAAACAAGTCATTACCATCAGGGGAGTGGGAGATACAAACTATTGGGTGTAAGATAGGCTACAATGATGTATTGTACAATACAGGGAATATAATGAATATTTTGTAATAACTGTAAATAGAGTGTAAACTTTAAAAATTGTGTAAATTTAAAAAAAATGTAATTAAAAATAAATAAATGTAGCTGTTCAGTTATCCCTGCACCATGTATTGAAGACACTGTCTTTTCTCCATTGCATATTCTTATCTCCTCTGTCATAGATTAATTGACCATAAGTGTGTTGTTTTATTTCTGGGCTCTATATCCTGTTCCACTCATCTATGGGTCTGTTTTTGTTCCACTACCATGTTATTTTGATTACTGTAGCTTTGTTGGAGAGTCTGAAGTTAAGCAACAGGATACCTCCAGCTTTGTTCTCTCTTTTTTTCTCAAAATTGTTTTGGCTAATTGGGGTCTTTTTGCTTCCATGTAAGTTTTAGGATTATTTGTTCTAGTTCTGTGAAAAATGTCCTGGGTATTTTGATAGGGATTGAATTAAATCTGTAGATTGCTTTGGGTAGTATGGACATTTTAACAATATTAATTCCAATCCATGGACATGGCATATCTTTCATTTCTTTGTATCATCTTCAATTTCCTTAATCAATATTTTATAGTTTTCAGAGAATAGGTTGTTCACCTCCTTGGTTAAGTTTATTCTTAGGTGATTTATACAGGATATTTTTCTTCTTTTCTCTTTCTGGTAGTTGATTATTAATTAATAGAAAAGCAATAGGTTTCTGTATATTATTCTTATATCTGGTAACTTTACTGAATTCATTTATTAGTTCTAATAGATTTTTGCTGGAGATTTAGGGTTTTCTATATAAATTATCATGTCATCTTCAAATAGTTACAGCTTTACCTCCTCCCTTACAATGTGATGCATTTTACTTCTTTTTCTTGTCTGATTGCTGTGGCTAGGACTTCCAATACTATTCTAAATAGAATTGGGCAGCATGAGCATCCTTGTCTTCTTCCTGATTTTAGGAGAAAAGGTTTCAGCTTTTCTTTGTTGAGTATGATGTCAACTGGGTTAGTGGTTTTGTCATATATGGCACATTATTATGTTGAGATATTTCACACGATACTCACTTTTATGAGCATTATTGTCATAAATGGATGTTGAATTTTGTCAGATGCTTTTTCTGCACCTATTGAGATGATCATGTGATTTTTATCCTTCCTTTTGTTAATGTGGTTTATCACATTAGGTAGGTATGAGAATATAGAATGATACTTGAATCTCTGGAATAAATCCCACTTGTTCCTGGTGTATGATTCTTTTTTATATATTTTTGGATTTTTTGCTCATTCTTTTTTTTATACCTTTATTGGAGTATAATTGCTTTACATTGTTGTGTTAGTTTCTGCTGTATAACAAAGTGATTCAGCTATACGTATACTTATAACACCATATCCCCTCCCTCTTGTGTCTCTCTCCCACACTCCATAACCCAACCCTCCAGGTGGTCAGAAAGCACTGAGCTGATCACCCTGTGCTATGCAGTTGCTTCCCACTAGCTATCTATTTTACATTGGTATGGTATATATGTCCATGCCACTCTCTTACTTCATCCCAGCTTAACTTTCCCACTCCCCATGTCCTTAAGCCCATTCTCATTCTCTACATCTGTGTCTTTATTTCTGTCCTGCCCCTAGGTTCTTCAGAACCATTTTTGTTTTTTAGATTCTATATATATATACGTGTGTGTGTGTGTGTGTGTGTGTGTGCGCGTGTGTGTGTGTGTGTGTTAGCATATGGTATATGTTTTTCTCTTCTGACTTGCTTCACTCTGTGTGACAGATTCTAGCTCCATCCACATCACTACTAATAACTCAATTTTGTTTCTTTTTATAGCTGAGTAATATTCCATTGTATATATGTGTCACATCTTCTTTATCCATTCATCTGTTGATGGACACTTAGGTTGCTTCCATGTACTGGCTACTGTAAATAGAGGTGCAAAGAACATTGTGGTAGATGACTCTTTTTGAATTATGGTTTACTCAGGGTACATTCCCAGTAGTGGGATTGCTGGGTCATGTGGTATTTATAATTTTAGTTTCTTAAGGAACCTCCATACTGTTCTCCACAGTGGTTATATCACCTTATATGTAAATTGTAAATTCCCACCAACAGTGCAAGAGGGTTCCCTTTCCTCCACATCCTCTCCAACATTTATTGTTTGTAAATTTTTTGATAATGGACATTCTGACTGCTGTGAGGTGATACCTCATTGTAGTTTTGATTTGTATTTCTATAATGATTAATGATGTTGAGCATCTTTTCATGTATTTGTTGGCAATCTGTATATCTTCTTTGGACAAATGTCTATTTAGATCTTCTGTCCATTTTTGGATTGGGTTGGTTTTGGGATATTGAGCTGCATGATCTGCTTGTAAATTTTAGAGGTTAATCCTTTATCAGTTGCTTCATTTGCAAATGTTTTCTCCCATTCTGAGGAGTGCCTTTTCATCTTGTTTATGGTTTCCTTTGCTGTGCAAAAGCTTTTAAATTTCATTATGTCCCATTTGTTTATTTTTGTTTTTGTTTCCCTTTCTTTAAGAGGTGGTTCAAAAAGGATCTTGCTGTGATTTATGTCATAGAGTGTACTGCCTATGTTTTCCTCTAAGAGTTTTATAGCGTCTGGCCTTACATCTAAGTATTTAATCCATTTTGAGTTTATTTCTGTGTATGGTGTTAAGGAGTGTTCTAATATCATTCTTTTACATGTAGCTGCCCAGTTTACCCAGCACCAATTATTGAAGAGGCTGTCTTTTTTCCATTGTATATTCTTGCCTCCTTTATCAAACATAAGATGACCATATGTGCGTGGGTTTATCTCTGGGTTTTCTATCCTGTTCCACTGACCTATATTTCTGTTTTTGTGCCAGTACCATACTGTCTTGATTTCTGCAGTTTTGTAGTATAGTCTGAAGTCAGAAAGTCTGACTCCTCCTGCTCCATTTTTCTTTCTCAAGATTGCTTTAGCTATTTGGGGTCTTTTTTGTGTTTCCATACAAATTGTGAATTTTTTTCTTCTAGTTCTGTGAAAAATGTTTGATAGGGATGGTACTGAATCTTCAGTAGTATAGTCATTTTCACAGTGTTGATTCTTCCAATCCAAGAACATGGTGTATCTCTCCTACTGTTTGTATCAACTTTAATTTCTTTCATCAGTGTCTTATAGTTTTCTGCATACAGGTCTTTTGTCTCCTTAGCTAGGTTTATTCCTAGGTATTTTATTATATTTGTTGCAATGGTAAATGGGAGTGTTTCCTTAATTTCTCTTTCAGATTTTTCATCATTAGTGTATAGGAATGAGAAAGATTTCTGTACATTAATTTTGTACCCCGCTACTTTACCAAATTCATTGATTAGCTCTAGTAGTTTTCTGGTAACATTTTTAGCATGCTCTATGTATAGTGTCATGTCACCTGCAAACAGTGACAATTTTACTTCTTTTTCTCCAGTTTGGATTCCTTTTATTTCTTTTCCTTCTCTGATTGCTGTGGCTAAAACTTCCAAACTATGTTGAATAACAGTGGTGAGAATGGGCAACCTTGTCTTCTTCCTGACTCTAGTGAAAATGGTTTCAGTTTTTCACCACTGAGAATGATGCAGGCTGTGGGTTGGTCATATATGGCCTTTATTATATTGAGGTATGTTCCTCTATGACTACTTTCTGGAGAGTTTTTTATCATAAATGGGTGTTGAATTTTCTCAAAAGCTTTTTCTGCATCTATTGAGATTGTCACATGGTTTTTATCCTTCAATTTGTTAATATGGTGTATCACAATGATTCATTTAGGTATACTGAAGAATCCTTGCTTTCCTGGGATAAATCCTACTTGATCATGTTGTATGATCCTTTTAATTTGCTGTTGGATTCTGTTTGCTAGTATTTGGTTGAGGATTTTTGCATCTATGTTCATCAGTGATATTGACCTGTAATTTTCTTTCTTTGTGACATCTTTGGTTTTGGTATCAGGGTGATGGTGGCCTTGTAGAACGAGTTTGGGAGTGTTCCTCCCTCTGTTATATTTTGGAAGAGTTTGAGAAGGATAGGTGTTAGCTTTTCTCTAAATGTTTGATATAATTCACCTGTGAATCCATCTTGTCCTTGGCTTTTTTTTGTTGCAAGATTTTTAGTCATAGTTTCAATTTCAGTGTTGTTTATATTTTCTATTTCTGTTTATATTTTCTATTTCTTCCTAGTTCAGTCTCAGAAGGTTGTGCTTTTCTAAGAATTTGTCCATTTCTTACAGGTTATCCATTTTATTGGCATATAGTTGTTTTTAGTAATCTCTCATGATCCTTTGTATTTCTGCAGTGTCACTTGTTACTTCTTTTTCATTTCTCATTCTGTTGATTTGAGTCTTCTCCCATTTTTTTTTGATGAGTATAGCTAATGGCTTATCAATTTAGTTTATCTTCTCAAAGAACCAGCTGTCAGTTTTAATGTTCTTTGCTATTGTTTCCATCATTTCTGTTTCATTTCTTTCTGATATGATTTTAAGATTAATTTCCTTCTTCTAACTTTGGGATTTTTTTTTTCTTTCTCTAAATGTTTTAGGTGTAAGTTTATGAGGTTTATTTGAGATTTTTATTGTTTCCTGAGGTAGGATTTTATTACTATAAAATTCCCTGTTAAAACTGCTTTTGCTGCATCCCACAGGTTTTGGGCATTCGTGTTTTCATTGTCATTTGTTTCTTGGTATTTTTTGATTTCCTCTTTGATTTCTTCAGTGATCTCTTGGTTATTTAGTAACATATTGTTTAACTTCCATGTGTTTGTATTTTTTATATTTTTTTCCTGTAATTGATATCTAGTCTCATAGTGTTGTGGTCAGAAATGATGGTTAATATGAACTCAATTTTCGTATATTTACCAAGGCTTGAAATGTGACTCAAGTTATGAGCTATCCTGGCGAATGTTCCATGAGCCCTTGAGAAGAAAGTGTCTTCTGTTGTGTTTGGATGGAATGTTCTATAAATATCAATTAAGTCCATCTTGTTTAATATGTCATTTAAAGCTTGTTTTTCCTTACTTATTTTCATCTTGGATGATCTGTCTTTAGGTGAAAGGGTGTTATTGAAATCCCCTACCATGATTGTGTTACTGTTGATTTCCCCTTTTATGGCTGTTAGCATTTGTCTTATGTATTGAGATGCTCCTATATTGGGCACATAAATAGTTACAGTTGTTATATCTTCTTCTTGGAATTGATCCCTGATCATTGTGTAGTGTTCTTCTTTGTCTCTTGTAATAGACTTTATTTATTTTTATTTTTATTTTTTTGTGCGGTACGTGGGCCTCTCACTGCTGTGGCCTCTCCCGTTGTGGAGCACAGGCTCCAGATGCGCAGGCTCAGTGACAATGACTCACGGGCCCAGCCGCTCCGCAGCATGTGGGATCTTCCCGGACCGGGGCACGAACCCACGCCCCATGCATCGGCAGGCGAACTCTCAACCACTGTGCCACCAGGGAAGCCCCTAGACTTTATTTTAAAGTCTAATTTGTCTGATATGAGAATGGCTTCTCCAGCTTTCTTTGATTTCCACTTGCATGGCATATCTTTTTCTTTTTTTTTTTAATGAATTTATTTATTTATTTTTGGCTGTGTTGGGTCTTTGTTGTTGCACGTGGGCTTTCTCTAGCTGTGGCGAGCGGGGGCTACTCTTTGTTGTGGTGTGCGGGCTTCTCACTGCAGTGGCCTCCCTTGTTGCAGAGCACAGGCTCTAGACATGGCATATCTTTTTCCATCCCCTCACTTTCAGTCTGTATGTATCCCTAGGTCTGAAGTTGGTCTCCTGTAGACAGCACATATACGGATCTTGTTTTTCTATCCATTCAGCCTGTCTATGTCTTTTGGTTTTAGCATTTAATCCATTTACATTTAAGGTAATTATTGATATATATGTTCTTATTACCATTTTCTTAATTGTGTTTTTTGTTTTGTTTTGTTTTGGTTTTGTTTTTGTAGGTCTTTTCCTTCTCTTATGTTTCTTGCCTAGAGAATTTCCTTTAGAATTTGTTGTAAAGCTGGTTTAGTGGTGCTGAATTCTCTTAACTTTTTCTTGTCTGTAAAGTTTTTAATTTCTCTGTTGAATCCGAATGAGATCCTTACTGGGTAGAGTAATCTTGGTTGTAGGTTTTTTCCTTTCATCACTTTAAATATGTCCTGCCACTCCCTTCTGGCTTGCAGAATTTCTGTTGAAAGATCAGTTGTTAACCTTATGAGGATTCAGTTGTATGTTGTTTGTTGCTTTTCCCTTGCTGCTTTTAATATTTTTTCTTTGTATTTAATTTTTGACAGTTTGATTAATATGTGTCTTGGTCTCTTTCTCCTTGGATTTATCCTGTATTTTGACTCTCTGAGCTTCCTGGACTTGGTTGACTGTTTCCTTACCCATATTAGGGAAGTTTTCACCTATAATCTCTTCAAATATTTTCTCATCCCTTTCTTTTTCTCTTCTTCTTCTATTATCCCTATAATTTGAATGTTGGTGCATTTAATGTTGTCCCAGATTTCTCTGAGACTGTCCTCAATTCTTTTCATTCTTTTTTTCTCTATTTTGCTCTGAGGTAAGTATTTCCACTATTTTATCTTCCAGGTCACTTATCTGTTCTTCTGCCTGAGTTATTCTGCTGTTGTTTCCTTCTAGAGAATTTTAAATATCATTTATTATGTTGTTCATCATTGTTTGTTTGTGCTTTTGTTCTTCTATGTCCTTGTTAAAAGTTTTCTGTAGTTTCTTGATTCTATTTCCAAGATTTTGGATCATCTTTACTATCATTACTCTGAATTCTTTTTCAGGTAGACTGCCTATTTCATTTTTGTTTGTTTGGTCTGGTGTTTTTTTTTTTTTTTTTTTTTGCTCCTTCATCTGCTGCATATTTCTCTGTCTTCTCATTTTGTTTAATTTACTGTGTTTGGGGTTTCCTTTTCTCAGGTTGCAGTTTCGTAGTCCCCACTGTTTTTGGCGTCTGCCCCCAGTGGATAACGTTGGTTCTGTGGCCTGTGTAGACTTCCTGGTGGAGGTAACTGGTGTCTGTGTTCTGCTGGATGAGGGTGGGTCTTGTCTTTTTCGTGGGTAGGACTGCATCTGGTAGTTTGCTTTGGGGTGTCTGTGAACTTATTATGATTTTAGGCAGCGTCTCTCCTAATTGGTGGGGTTGTCTTCCTGTCTTGCTAGTTGTTTGGTATTGGGTGTCCAGCACTGGAGCTTTCTGTTCATTGAGTGAAGCTGGGTCTTAGCATTGAGATGGAGATCTCAAGGAGTGCACTCACCGATGATTTTACATGGGGTCGGGAGGTCTCTGCTGGTCCAATGTCGTGAACTCGTTTCTCCCACCTCAGAGGCTTAGGCCTGACAGCCGGCTGTAGTACCATGACCCTGTCAGCCACGTAGCTTTTGGGAAGTCTGAGGTCTTCTGCCGGCATACAGTAGGTGTTCTGTAAGAGTTGTTCAGCATGTAGATGTATTTTTTATGTATTTGTGGGGAGAAAGGTAATCATCATGTCTTACTCCTCTGTCACCTTGAAGGTCCTCTCTCTTCACACCTCCTGTTGCTAGAGGATCCACATTTCATCTGGGAAGGACATAAATCTGGCAATCTCACTTCAGGCCTAGCCCATCCACCTTTTTTTTTCCTTTGTGTTTAGTCTGTTTCACTTGCTTATAATGGGCCCCATACAGAGACCCTGCTCCCAGCCCTTCAGACCAGAGGTCCTCGTGAAACGGCTGAGCCAACACCTCAGCTCAGGACATGAGCTGAAGCTCCTCATAGGACACTCTGATGTTTTGCTAAGATTTTACTGGGGATTTTTGCATCTATGTCAGAGATACTGGTCTGTATTTTTTTTGTAATATCTTTGAGAAGTTATTTATCTCTCCTTCATTTCTAAACAATAACCTTGTTTGGTAGAGCATCCTAGGCTGCAGATTTTTCCCTTTCACCCCTTTAAATATATCATGCCACTCCCTCTGGCTGGCAAGATTTCTCCAGAAAACTCAGCCGGTAGCCTTTTGGGTGTTCCCTTTTATTGACTCTGTTTTTCTCTTGCTGCCTTTAGAATTATCTCTTTATCTTTAACATTTGCCATTTTAATTACAATATATTTTACTATGGATTTGTTTAGGTTCATCTTGCTTGGGACCCTCTGTGCTTCTTCTACCTAGATATCTGTTTCCTTCTGCAGCTTTGGAAAATTTTCAGTCATAACCTCATCACGTACATTTTCAACCCCTTCCTCTCTTCTCCTTCTTGGACCTCAATAATGCATATGTTGCTTGATTTTATCACAGAGGTCCCTTAAACTCTTTTCATTTTACTTGTTTTTCTTTTTGTTCTTCTGATGGATGATTTCCATTATTCTGTCTTCCAGATTACTTATGTGTTCTTCTGTATCACCTAGTCTGCTATTAATTCCTTCTAAGTATGTTTTCATTCCAGGTATTTTATTCTCTAGTTTTAACTACTTTTTCAAATATTTTCTAGTTTCTTGCTAATATTGTCACTGTGTTCATCTATTCTTTTCTCTAATTCAGTTAACTTTTTTTTTTTTTTTTTACTAACGCTTGGAACTATCTGGTAAATTATTTATCTCTGTTTTATTAGTTGTTTTTTTGGGGGGTGTTCTCTTGTTCCTTCAACTGAAACAAATTCCTCTGTCTTCTCATTTTGCTTAACTTTCTCCATATCTATGAAATTAGGTTAAACAGCTACCTATTCTGGTCTTGAAATAGTGTCTTTATGTAGGAATGTCTGTATACAGTCAACATGAGCACAGTGTTTCTGGTAGGAGAGCTGGATCTGATCTGATCACGAGTCACATCTTCCTACATGTTGTACTGGCAGCTATCACCTTATTAGTACATGGGTATGAAGATTGAAGGGCTAGACACAGAGCCAGGGCTTCCCCTCTGCTCAGTGATCAACACATCTAATTGAGGGCAGGGGCAGTATCCAAGTTTCTGAAGCAGAAGCCCTTAGGGTTTTTGTCTGAGCTGGCTTTGTTCCAAAGTGTATGTTTTCCCCTCTTCCAGCATGGGCACCCTCACCCCAGAAGGGCATAATGCTGGAACAGGCGAGGCTGGAGCAAGTGCTCACTGTGGGTCAGGGCTTGAGATGTGGTGGTCCTGGTCCAAGTCAGAGCTCCAGACTGTTCCTGATGGGCTGCCTCCATAAATGCAGTAATGGCTCCCCCCTCACTCTTCAGATGCCATTCCAAGTCTGGTCTGGGCTGCTCAAATCCTCATAATTGAGCACTCACCTCACCCTTCACCTTGCCCTAGTGTGGAGGTGCATTGCAGAATAAGTGAGGCTGAAAAAGGTGCCCGGCTCAGGCTGGGGCTCACACATTGGCAGTTTCAGGGAAACCAGCCAGAGTCACCTGCAGTTTCAACCTGCTTCCTCCAACTTTGTTTAGAAAGTAAGAAAATGTATGCACACTCTTCATAAGTGAAGTTTAAGTATCTTACAGTTCTGTTAGTCCACTGGTTTTCAAACCAGCTAAGGGTATTCCTCTTCCTGATGTCCAACCCCAGGGCTAGGGTGCCCAATATGTGGCTCAAACCACTGATTCACCAAGGAGGATCTCTGCTCATGTAATGCCCTTCATCTTCTGTGTCCCCTTCTAGGGGCACAGGTTCATACCTGATCATGTCTCTTTCTACCAAATTCCCTGTGGATTTTTCTTACAGCCTTGGTTGTATAAGAGTCTTTCTGCAAGTCTCTAGTTTGTTTTCAGTGAGAACTGCCCCACCTGTAAAGATATTTTTGATATGTTCACGGGGGGAGGTGAGCTCCACATCCTTTTACTCCACCATCCTTTTACTCCACTTTTACTCATCTTCTCCCCTATAGCTGAATTTTTTTTTTTTTTTTTTT